>NC_056728.1:996756624-997056624 GCF_019279795.1 Protopterus annectens
CCTGTTGTCTCCAGAAAATGTACCACTGGCATACTGTTTTTCCCACTTGCTGGCTCCCTCACCTTTTGTTCCCCACCTTGCTTCCGTAGACATCTGTATGTTACATGGCCCCACTGGTTACAGTTGAAACATGTAAACCTTGATCCTGGCAGAGTACCTGAACTAGTGGCTTCCACAGTTATTGGCAGACTCTGTTGGGGTGGTTTAGGCTGCCCACCATGGGTTCCCTTATATCCATGTGCAACATTAGGTATCCTCTTCTTGTGCAATGATGCTCTGCTTGCTAAATAGAGATCCCCTTTTCTCCCCAGCTCATCTATAGAGTTACACTCCCAGTCTGCCAACTAGATTCTCATGTCCTCAGGCAAAGTGCTAAGGGCTTGTTCCCTCACCAAAAGGTCTACCAGCCTTTCAAAAGTGGTAGCCTGACCCACTCACCCACCCACCTATGAAAATAAGTGTTTAACTCAGCAATAAAATCACCCACACTTTTATCCGCCTTATATTTATGCTCACAAAACCTTTTTCTCTTTAATTCAGATGTTAATTTAAAACATTCCAATAAACATTGTTTAACTTTATCAAAGTTTAAACAATCAGTAGCAGACAATGTAGAAACAGCAGTTACAGTTTTACCATGGAGTAAGGGGGTCAGGAACTGTACCCAGAGCCCTTGGTCAACATCATACTGTTTACATACCCTTCCAAATATATGAATAAAACTGTCAAACGTACAACCCTCTCTAAAATGTGGAAGAAGTATACTGACCTTTATTGCTTCTGGGGTTTGGCTATTCCCTTCCCCATTACCTCCATGACCTTGACAAAGAATCAGCATATCCCTCTCATGTTGGTGCTGTTTCTTATGTCCTTTGGCCTCCAAATGCCACAGTCTCTCTGCTGATTCTACTTCCAACCATTTGGCCTCCAGTTCAAGTCACTTTAACTCCAGATGGGTTTTAAAGTCCTATGAGTAAAAGGAGAACTGTCCTGTTTCTGAGGGCTGTAAATCCCCATCACCAGACTGGTTATCCTTCTGGTTGCTGGTCTGGGCTACAGCTGTAACTAAGGCTGAAATAATTTCCTTTTTAGTCAGGTTGGCGTGCATCAGTCATTTGGCTTTGCACACCTTGGCCAACTAGTTATTTTCCAGCTTGCCATAATCCTCTGCTGACATCTTTGACTGCTTTCCCTAACTACACTAAACTAACACAAAATAAATAAAATTGTTGTGAAAATGAAACTCTGTACATTTACCATGTGGCTGCTGACAGTACACACACCTTAAGTGACAGCTGTCTACAGGCTACAGAAGTACAATTAATATCCCACCACTGCCACCAATATGTAACCTGCCCACTATGGGTTTCTTATATCCATGTATTTTGGAAATGTCATGAAAATTTATATAAAGCAAGGCAATGGGAAGGAAAGAAAAAGCAGAAAAAGAAATATTTATGGAAGACTTAAATATGCCAAGGGTAGTGGTAGATGAGATTCAACAATTAACAGTTAAGATTGGAAGAAATGAGATATAAATGGTGATGTGAGATATAAATGGTGATGTATAACCGATCTGCAGAAATACATGGTATTCTGTTGGAAATTTGGAAGCTACGAAGGAAGAAAGTGATAAAGATCTAAAAGGATTTGTTTAACAGCATTATAAAAGGACAGGAACCACCAACATCCTAGGAAAAAAGCTGTGGTGGCTATAATACCTAAAGATGGCAAAGACCCATCACATCCAGCTTCATAAAAGTCCATTTCATTTTTAACTCATGATTATGAAGTGATTATGTCTATATTGGCTAAAAAAATGGCAAAGTTCTTACCAAACTTGATTGATATAGATCAATGTGGTTTTGTAGAGAGGAGGCAAACATTTGATAACATTAATATAACAATGATGATCCAGTCGGCAGCAGAAAGTATAAAAATACCTCTGCTGTTGGTGGTCTTGATGCAGAGGAAACATTCAACACAGTAAGCTAGGATTTTGTGAGTAGGGCAATGGAAGCATCTGCATTATTGATACAATAATAAGGGTAATTGGGAAGATATATGAGGGATCAAAGGCAAAAATCAAAGTGGGAAAGTTCCTCTCTGATACATTGTGTCTGAACAGAAGACCCAGGCAAGGGTTTCCTCTTTTCCCTTTATTATTTGTGTTTCATTTAGAACCATTGGCAAAAAATAAGGGACTCCAAAATTCATGGATATGTACCGGGATTGGTATGGCAATCAAGAAAAGTTGGATTTATTTGCAGACAATATTATTTTGTACCTGATGAAACCAGAAAAGGTCAACTCAGTGCTGTGTAATATTCTGAGGCACTTACAAGTTTTTTTTTTTAGAATATAAAATTAATGAAGATAAAATGAAGGCTATATCTGGAAATTATGTACCCAAACATGAAATGCAATACCCTTATTTATGGGGACATCATACATTGAAGTTTTTAAGAGTATGGGTTCAAACGGATTTTCTTATGGCAGCTAAGGATATGTGGGAAGAGACTAAATAAATGATAATATAAAAACTGAGAAAGTGAAAGTATTTTCCTATGGATATGGATAGCACGTTACAATCTGTAAAATTTGTTTAGTCCCTTTAGTTTTATACACAGGTCAAGCATACATTTGTTAAACCGAGTACAAGTTTTGGATAGTAATTAATATGAGTTGAAGGATTTTTTCTGGGAGGGGAAGAGGGCAAGAGTCAAGTGGGATATGTTGATCCTTCTAATAGATCAAGGAGGTTTTAGATTACTTTAGTTGAAGGGATATTTAAGAGTTATACAGTCAAGGCTCTTATACATATCACAAGCAGAAAGCAACATTTCAAAGTGAAAAGGGATGATGATGGTGATGATGATGAAGTGGGGGGCAATTCAAAAAAATAAGTAAAGAGTGGGATTTTGGAATGAGATCCTTAAGGAGAAAAACAAAAGTCACACAGAATATTATATTCATAAAATAGCTGAAAGTACTCTAAGAACTAAGCCAACATGGGAATAAAGAAAGAGGATTCTGCTGATAAGAATGACTACAATTAGGGGTGCAGAATATAGGCAAGAGGGGGCTGGAATTTACTTGAGGAAAATGGCAGCAGTACCAAGGTATTGGGAACAAATAACTAGAGAGGGAAAGGTAACAGAATGGGAAGAGTCCAAGAAGACATTTGGACTGCAGGCTAGACATTGCATTCCCTATCATGAATTGATATCAGAGTACAGGCAAAGAGAGAGGAATAGGGGTATCTTAAGTGAGAGTTTTTATTTGAATCAAGAACAGAAGATGCTGCTACAAAAGGGATAATTAGTATGATATAAAATATATCATGATAACTACAGGAATCAATGAAAGGAGGCCAGAAGAGATTGAGGAGAGATTAGATAAGCAAGTCACAAAGAAACAATTGTATGACAATTGTATTGCTCTCAAATATGCAACAAAGTGTATATGATTTAGGATTTTCCTTGAAGTGTTTACATAGGTACTTTTATACCCCAAGCAGACTCCAAATAATTTTTCTTTGGTAGATGGCAAATGTTGAAGGTGTGATGCGGAAGATAGAGGTAGCTGGTGATGAATAATATTTGTAAATGTAAACTTTTTAATATGGTTTATTTATAAAAATGTAAATTTGCCTATGTCTCAAGTTACCCTCAATAAAGGTGTTTTATAAAAAAAATCAAATTACATTAGAAATGGCACTCATGCACAGTGTGGTGCTGAAAAACTTCATCATTGCTTCCAAGGATATAACATGACTTCATCCATGCTCCTAACACCAGAGTGCTGTTTCTTTATTCCAGATAATGCAGGTGCTATTCACAGTCAGCTAGAAACCATAGAGAAGGTTGCTGAACTATCTAAAGCTAAAGAAGTAGACAGTTCTTAGTGCTTAGGGCTTGCTGCTAGTATTATGCTATATGAGCAACAAGCTTTAAATCAAGGTACAGCTGCTGCTGCCAACCTCAGGCAAGAAAAATAAGAAGGTTGTTTACACTCCATTTGACTTATCAGGGTTTGCATGACACAGAAATTCCTGAGCTATACAGGGTGGATAGGGAAACACTGGAGGAAATATGCAACCTCTGATGCCCCTACCTCAGGCCCCAGGGAAATCATACAGAATCCATCCCAGTGGAAGAAAAGCTATGTAGCAGTATGTGTACTAGCACTGGCACTTTCCAGGGACTCATAGGGACTATATTAGGAGTTTTACAGGCATCAGCTTCTAGAATATTTCATCAATTTTTAAATGCAATGCTGCAACATGTAAGTGATCACATCTACTTCCTACATACCCACAAGAGAGAGAGAAAGAATCATGCAGGAATTCTATGCAGTAGCACACTTCCCTGAAGTGCTGGGAGCCTTAGGTTGATAGGTTCATGTGTAAGTACTAGGCTATTTGCCCGAGGGCATCAATAAGCCTAGCCAGAATGTGTTGGCTTTCACCTTCCCCTTAGATTAGTTCCCTGTGCCGTTGCCCAGCAGAGCCATTAGTTCCCTATGCCTCTGTCCGGCAGAGCCACTGCAGTGATCCCAGAGGAAAATTTTCTGTTTCCCATCCACTTGTCAAGGTTTCTCTTGAAGAGTGTTAGTGAGGGGCTCTGCCTAATATAGATTGGAATCCTGTTCCAAAGCATGAGGAGTCTCTGGGACAGCAATCTATCCCTCCAGAACATCCTACTTATCATTGTGTGAGGTTTAGATCCCTAGAACGTGTGGTTTTCGGGGATTAGTTTTTTTAGGTGGAGCATGTCCATCAATTCTGGGTTGGACATGGCTTTGTATGTCAGGCAGAGATCACCTCTGAGTAAGCAGTATGCAACCAAGTACAGCTGGAGTTTCTTCAGTCAGGCTGCATAGAGCATCTGTTTGAGGCCAGTAATCCTCTTGGTGAGGTACTTCTGTCGTCTTTCCAGCTGTTGCAGGTGTCTTGTAAGGTAAATCCCAAATGGGGCATTGTACTCTATGATGGGTCTGATGAGTGATGAGTAGAGGGGCACAATAACCTCTTTTGTTCAAGATGCAAACCCTTTTGTGATTAGGTGGGCCACATAGAAGGATACTCTAACCACCTTGGCAATATGATTATCAAAGGAGAGATTACTATCTACTTGGGTCCCCAGATCCCTTATTACATTTTCTGTATTTAGGGGACTACCGTGTATGTGGTAGTTCATGGGTGCTTTGTTTTTCCCAAAGGGGATGACTATGCACTTTTTGGCATTTAGCTTGAGGCCATGATTTTGACACCAGGTATCCGTCTCACTGAGACCCTTCTGGAGGATGTCTGTATCAGTTGGAGAGTCAATTGTGGCCCCCAGTTTGTAGTCGTCTGCGAACTTGGTCAGCCATAGTCCTCCTGTGCTTGCCTGTACCTCTGAGAAGTATATACCGAACAGGAGGGTCCCAGGACTAAGCCCTGGGGGACGCCACTTGTAATTGGTTTAGAGCCGGACCTAGATCCTGCAACTCTCACCGTGTGGGTTCAATCCATGTACCAATTGGCAACCCATCTCATGATGTAGGGGTTTATGTTCAGGCTGGTGAGCTTGTCTATAATTCATACACACACCGCTGTATAGATAATTCCAATAAATAACACCAACGCTGTGTTGTTATAAAGGTTGTTTTTTGCTCAGCGTTGCTGTTATTTATTGAGCTTGTCTATAATACCAGAATGGGGAATGGTGTTAAAAGCCTTTGTGAGGTCTAGGTAGGGTGTGTGGATCTCCTTTCCCACATCTAAAGCCTTGGTAACTGTCTCAAAGAAGTCCACCAGGTTTAGGAGGCATGATCTTCCCTTAACAAAGCCAAACTGAGTAGGGTCCAATGTTTGGTGGTTCCTAATGTCTCTGTTGAGTTCCATGATAATACGCTCCATAGCCTTGCAGACCAGGCTAGTCAGGCTTATAGGGCAATAGTTTCCAGGGTCCGTTGTGGCTCCACCCTTGTGGTGCGAGATAACTGTTGCTGTGTGTCACTCTATGGGTACGTAGCCTGTAGAGAGGATGAGTTTGAACAGTGTGTTTAGATGAAGGATTAGTTCATTTTTCGAGCTCATGTAAGACACAGCCTGGGACACCATCCAGTCCCATTAAAGCTGTGTTTTTGGCTTTGGATAGGGCTGTTTTAACTTGCGTGTCAGTGATTGCCAGGACTCTACATTCTTCTGATATGGTTATGGGCCGTTTAGGGGGTGAGAAGGGGGTGAATCTGCACTAAACCTGTCTGCCAGAATGTTGGCAATATCAGTCAGTTCAGTGTATTTTGTGCCATTCTGCACTAACTCAGACCAGATCTGAGAGTTTCCACTTAGGTTCTTGACATAGCTAAAGAATGTTTTATGGTTATCTTTGGAGTGCTTGGCAATTTTTCTTTCGAAGCTCGCCTTGGATGATTTTATGAGGGATCATAGTTTCTTGCTGATACTGATCAGGGATGTTTTCCCTTCTTGGGATTTTACTCTTTTCTGTACTAGTTTCCTCTTTCTGTTGTATAGCTTGTTTATGGCAGGGGTGCACCAGACTGGTTTCCTTTTCTTGGAGGAGTGAGTCTTGGTCTTGCTTGGGATAGCATGATCAATGCATTCTTGCAGGTGCTCATAGAGTGCCTTTGTAAGGGATTCAGCAGCTTGGACAGCACTGTCCTTTAGCATGGGGGCTGTGAACCCTTCCACCTTGGTCTTAAGTAATGTGAAGTTTGCTTTTGAAAGGTATTTCATGGTGGTTTCCTTGATTGAGGATGGGGGCAGAATGTGGATATCCAGAGTGATTAGTCTATGGTCTGATCTAACTAGCGAGGGGTTGACCTCCTGTGTGGAACATCGGTCGCCCATGTTGGTGATGACCAGGTCCAATATGTTGTCACCTCTGGTGGGGGTGTTGACTAGTTGATCCTGGGTGTTCGAGTTTATTAATTCTAGGAAGCGTTGGGCAAGGGAGTTAGTACTTGAGTAGTTCTCACAGTTAATGTTTGGGTAATTGAAATCACCCAATATTAGGGTGTTTGGTAGGACCTTCATATGTTCCAGTGTCTCCAGAAACGTGCAATGGGGGGGTCCTGGATCATGGTGAGTGATCTGTAGCAAGCTACAATTTGAATTGCAGTTTTGCCCGCTGTTAGTTGCACATGGATGATCTCTGAGGCATCATGCTGCGCCACTAGCCTGGAGGTGTGGGTATCCTTGATGAACATGGATACACCTTAGATTGCACACACATAAAAATAAAAACCCCACCCAGTGAACAGGAAAGGAGGCACTTCAATAGAAAAGGTTTCCATTCCATAAACTATCAGGTTGTCTGTAATGCCCAAAGGATCATCTACAATGCCTATTTAGGTTACATAGGAAGTTTCCACAACTCACACAGAAGATTCACCTGTGAGCTGTACACTAGGATTGCTAGGGGTGGCATTCTTCAAGGGCATGTACTGGGAGATGCAGGTTATGCAGTGGAGCCCTGACTCATGACACCCATGAGAAATCCACACAACCCCACTGAGCAAGGATAAAATGAGGCCCACCCTCAGACCAGGATTATCACAGAACATGTGTTTGGATTGCTCAAATCAAGTTTCCAGTGTCTAGATACATCAGGAGGTGCACTGCAGTACAACCCAGGCACCTCTGCCAAAATAATTATAGTCTGTGCCATGTTACACAATATAATTCTCAGGAAATAGCTTCAACAAGGACAGCAAGGGGCAGGACCACAGTTTCAAGGACCACAGGCAGGTTCAGCAGCAGCAGCAGGTACAGATGAGGAGTCTGTGGAAGAATCACCAGCTGCAGATAGTGTTGGTAGATAGAGGAGTGCACAGTATATCCTGGCTCTGGCTAAGAAGCAAAGGACAGCACACACAATCACTACCTAGGTCAAAGCCTAGGATCCCAGGCACATATATATATATAGGAAAACTGTTACCGGTCAAACTCCACAACCTTTACTTAACCACGTAATGGCTGTGTTCTGATAGCATCAGACAGGGACACCCCCCAAGGACACACTTGTTATGTGCAATAATGACAAGGAACCTGCAATGAAAATAAGAAGATTACATAACAGAGTATTCTCATATGGGAATATGTAAATGACCCTAAGGAGAGCATTTGTCTGAGGTGTACATTTATATCAGTAATATCTCCTATGTCTGATTTTTGCAATATACACTTTTGTATTCTAACCAATACTGTGCATCAAGCATTTCAATTGACCACTGCCTATCAAAAAGCAAGACTGATGTACATTCTGCTTCCACTGCTTTACTTACAATACTAATTGAAATAAAATTAGATTCAACAATTATATAAGCAATCACTCACAAAGGACTAGGAAAAAGAAATCAAAAACTTTTCTTCTGCAATACATATTGACAAAATGCAAACTTGTGAGGAAGCAGGCATTAGCAATCCATTGTGTGCATCAGATATATATGCAACCCTAAGTTGCAAAGACATGTGCAAAGGGCAGGGCACAGTCATCATCAATTGCACAGGGTGGGGGGTGGGAGGTTATAGGAGGGCAAGGTTGACACCAAAGAAGTGAGTGTGTACGAGTAGGAAACACATGTATCTATCAGAGTAGACAGTGTTCAGGGCCAGTAACAACAGATGTATAGCACATAGCAGTACTGTCTAGATTGCTAGCATGTGCAGCACTCCACATTCTTAAGCACGCTGGAGACTATTAGGGTCCAACCTAACACGCTCATACTGGGCAACTTCAACTACCTCTCCATTAACTGGGAAAACTACTCATGTGCTAATACACTTGCCCAATATTTCCTGGAATTCATTAATTCCAATGCCCTGGACCAGCTCATTCCTACCCCCACTAGAGGTAGCAACATCCTTGACCTGGTCATTACTAACATGAGCAACCATTGCTCTACACCAATAGACAACTCTTCCCTGATTAGATCTGACAACAAGCTAATCACCTTGGAAAATCCACATCCCTCCCACCCACCCACCCCCACCCCCGCAAAGGTAACCACCATGAAAAACTTCTCCAAAACTAACTTTGGGCTCCTGAAAACAGAGGTGGCTAACTTCATGGCACCCGTGCAAATGGAGAATAGTTGCATAACCACTGAATCATACACCAATGGACTGTACGAACACGTACACAAATGCATGGATCTCGCCATACCCAATAGAACCAAGATGCTCTCCTCCAAAAAAAGGAAGCCAATCTGGTGGTCCCCTGCCATAGACAAACTCTACAACTGAAGGAGGAAACTGATGCAGAATAAGGTGAAGTCCCAAGTCTGGAAAAAGCTCCCTTATCAGCCTCAACAAAAAGTTGAGATCCCTCATCAAATCCTCTAAAGCTAGCTATGAAAACAGAATTGCAGCAAATAGTAAAGACAATCACAAGGCCTTCTATAGTTGTGTAAAGAATCTCCACGGCAATACCCAGGTTTGCTCTGAGCTACTGCACAATGGTACCTCCTCCAACAGAAATTGCCAATATACTAGCCGACAGATTCAGTAACAACTTTACCCCTCTCTTTCCCCCCAAAGGACCAATCACAATACCAGTAGATTGCCAGGCACCCAGTATTACTGCTGCACAGGTTAAGCCAGCACTGTCCAAGGCCAAGAATACAGCTTCTATGGGACCTGACAATATCCCTGGCTGTATTCTACATGAACTACAGAGTGAACTGGCACCTCACCTGTGTGACCTGTTCAATCACAGCCACACCTCAGGCTTTGTCCCTACCAAATGGTGCACTGTTACAGTCATCCCTCTCCACAAATGAGGAGTGACTACAGTCTCTGGGAACTATTGCTCCATTAGCCTGATGAGTCTGATATGCAAAGGCATGAAACGTATCATCATGGACCTAATAAACAAGGATATAGGGAATCTCCGAACTCTGGATCCCACACAGTTTGGTTTTGTGAAGGGTAGATCATGCCTGCTCAACTTGGTTGATTTCTTTGAGTCAGTCACCAGAGCTGTGGATGAAGGCAAGGTGGTTCATACAGCCTACGTTGATCTGGCCAAGGCCTTTGATATAATTCCCCACTCAGGAATCATAGAAAAACTCACTAAGCTAGGCATCAACTCCTATATCACCTGGTAGGTTGCAAACTGGCTCACAGATAGAACCCACAGTGTGAAAGCAGCTGACTCTAAGTCAGACTGCTGCCTAGTCACGAGTGGAGTCCCACAGGGTTCAGTCCTCAGCCTGAACTAGGCCAACAAGAAGGGGTTCTGGCTGACAAAGTTTGCAGATGATTGCAAGTTGGGAGCTATTATTAACTCCCCAAGTGATGTTTACATCCTACAAAATGGCCTCACTGAGACCAACGACTGGTGTCAGAATCATGGCCTTAAGCTCAATGCCAAAAGATGTGTCTTCATCCTCTTTGGGAAAAACCCAGTTCCCATGAATTACCACATTTATGGTAGTCCACTGAACAGAGAAGGCGTTATAAGAGATCTGGGAACACAGGTTGACAGCAACCTCACTTTTGATCACCACATTGCCACTGTGGTCAGAAAGTTCTTCTATGTGGCACATCTCATTACTAAGGGTTTTGTATCCAGGAAGAAAGAGGTCATTATCTCCCTCTACTCTTCCCTCATTAGGCCAATCATCGAGTACAATGCCCCATTTGGCATGTACCTCACTAGACACCTGCAACAACTGGAGAGGCAGCAAAAGTACCTCACAAAGAGGATCCTAGGCCTTAAGCACTTGTCCTATATGGCCAGACTCAAAAAAACTCCAACTATTCTCTCTCACTTAGAGGCGATCTCTGCTTGACTTACAAAGCCATGTCTGACCCAGCTCTGTTAGAAATGCTACATCTAAAGAAAGCCCAATCCCTCCACATCACACACTCCAGAAACCTCAACCTCATTACCATAATCAACAGAATGTACTGGAGGGACAGGTTCATAACCCAGAGACTGCCTGTGCTATGGAAAAGACATGTCAAGCAGAGCACCTGGCTGACCCGCTTCAAGAGAAATCTTGATGAGTAGATGGGAAATAAAAAATTCACCCCAGGGATAACTCCAGTGGCTCTACTCAACAGAGGCACTGGAAACCAAGGTTGGGTGGCACGATGCCAGGGTAATCCTATGGCTAGGCTTGTAAAGGCCCCAGGGCTATTAGCCTAGTACACACCTATGAACCTATGTGTGAAGGGGTATGGATATGTGATTTTTTTCTTCAGTGTGTGTGTATCTGCATGAGCACAATCAACCACTGTGTTAACACTACATCCTGGCATCTTCGACAGGTGTGAGCTGTGCATGGTAGAATAGTCAGTTAAGCATCGCCCCAACCATGAGAATCACCTCTGCCAGGAATTACACTGTTACTTCTACGGCCCTGGCTATAAGTTGAGGCGCTATCTGAACATGAGTAATGTCTGCTGGATCACCTCTCCTCATGACTACATCCAGGACAATGACCCTGTGACCTACCACATCTGGGTGTGGACACTGCAGTTGCTGATAGAGCAGTGGAAGTCATGTCACTATGGGAGCTGGATCTTGCACTGCCATGTCTAACACCAGAAGATGTAGTGATTCCCAGCTGCTTGGATGCCCCTCCACAAGCAGATGTTCCATTACAGACACTGCCTGATCCAGTGTGTCATTCACCTTGTCCAAGGAGTCATCCACACAGTTCAGGGAGTCATGCACATCAGAATGCACAATATTTAGTACGCATGCTATCTCTTCTGAGGCCCTGGTGGAATGTGCCTGTGCCTCCACATACGTCTGGCGGCACCTAATGACACATCAGCATCAGGAGTAGGATGGACACCAGGCCTCCTCACAGCACCTCTACCAACCCTCCTATTTGACACCTCACCCTCACAATGGTTACATGGAGAAACAACCAGCTCTGCAACCAGAGTAGCTACACTACCCTGATCAACTGTTTCACCCTCAGCCTCTCCTATATCAGAAGTCTGCATGTCATGGGTATGTATAGGCATATTGACTGTTTCTGAAATATAAGCAAGGGAGATGTAAGCCACAACTTCACTGTCAGACTGACCATCTGCACCCCCAGACTGTGCCTCTTCATCATCACCAACATCATCAGAGGATACCAATACTCTGACATCAGGTGGTAGGAGTTCCATAGTGCCACTGTCAGGATCATCTGTGATAACAAGCAATATACACAACAAACAGAGAAATCTGGTATAAAATTGAAGAAAATATTTTGTTATATTAAAGGTATGTTAAACTATAATAGATACTAAAGTAAAACTAATTTTACTCTCAGTTAGACCCAACACTTCCTGATATACTGTAATAACAACAGCCAAATGTGTGCTTACCATATGCAGGTGGTCTTGCAACCTGCGATCCATATGTCCCTGTATGTAAGGAAGGAAAGGGAAAGGAACGAAGGCTGATAAGTATCACAATAAAAATGAAATAAGAAACAGAGAACAATCCCCTTTACATGTGCAGATTAAGAATGTTCTCTTACAAAAATTTACTGACCAGTTGAATTCCCCCCAACACCCTCCTCTATCTCTCTCCATTACTGTGTCATCTGTCTCACAATTATCACTGGCCCTATATATTTCAGACATATAACATTAGCAAATAAAAATATAACAATGACACTTATATTTTGCATACTTGGAACTTCTGCTGGAAACACTCTGGGTCTGTTATACACATCAGCACCAACATCAAGGATTCTGTGTGAACCTTTTGCCAAGCTATCTGGATCTCTGACAGGGGACAGGAACTCCTCTGTTTCAGTTAGTAGTAGTTCAATAGCAGGGCCACCTCCTGTAACCACCTGTTCCTGGGCAACAGCAGCCACCCTATGGTGGGCAGAGGTTATCATATCATTTTCCCCTGTGTTGTATCTGGGAGTAACTCCTCCCATGCCCTCCAACAGCACTGATGTCATCGACTACCTGCTGACATATACTGTCTCAGGCAGATCGGTCACCTCTAGGTCTAGCCAAGATAAAAGCTCCATGGTAATGTAATACCTCAATAATGACCTCATTTTTCTCTGCATCACTGAATGGTGGCTTGCAAGGTACAGATTTCTTCTTCTTCTTCTTCTTCTGGGGTGCCATATCCCTGTATGAGATGAAACAGAAAATAGACATAAAATTAAATATATGATACACAGACAGGATGGCTGTGAACTCACTTATATATGAATGTATGCATCCATCATGCACGCAACCATTTAAAAGGTAATGTTCCCTATGACTACATACAAGTTAGGACAGCCCCCAAAAAAAAGGTTAATAAAATAATAATAATATATAACTATTCAGTAATGCAGAGAACAGGTTGTGTAACTCTGTAATATATCATAGTTTTAACAATGATAATTCACAATGTACAAGTAGAAATGTAGAAAACTATCATAATGCCATCTCCACTGCTTTGGAGGGCAGCTAGGTAGATATCACAAACTTAACACATTTCTTTGTGCTGATCTTGCTACAGAATTATACCACAATCATCCACAATAACTGTTCAAATTCCAATAAACCAAAACCTAAAAAATATAGATCAGGTAGCATTCTGTTGTGATTATATGGGGAGGTGCCACCATAGCCAGCTGGAGTTTTGTAAAGAATGATATGCCCTTTGAATATCAAACTGATTTTTACATGATGCTTGTGTTACAAATGTACTAGACCTGTATGTCATTTGTATATTAAACTTATTTTGTAAAGGTGCTTGTGCTGAAAATGTATTTGTGAGCTTTGCTCGTGTTGAAATGTATCAATGGTGCACCCTGCTGAAATGAAGAGAAACGCACATGTATTATTGTAGCTGAATTAAATGTATATGTTTTAATAGAGGATACTGGCACAGCAGAGGCTAATTTTAATAAAAATAAGGGAAATGTAAATGAGCTGTTAAATCATTAAAAGGCATCTGACAGTGTTGAGTAGGACAGGAGACACTGGGACTGGGTGAAGAGCCTGTATCCATTAGCTTGGTGAAAGGAGGGGAGGCCCCAGGCACTGCCATAAACATTTGGATGTGTATTGTGACCATCTGTGCAAATTCTTGTCTCAACTTCAAAGGGGAATTGATAGTTCCTATACATTTTGTCCTGCAATTGTTGTATACCAGCTTTTGTAAATAACATTTGTTTACTGAACAATATGTATGCCTGTGGCAGCATACTTCTCATCCTGCAGACATTGAAAATACATGCATACATACATACATACATAGAAATATTTCCAAGCATAGGCATAATGCCCTTCTAGCTTGCCAATATACCAAAACACTTGTTCTCATAAGTGTCCAGGCTGTTCTTAGAAATATCTAAACTAGTGTTTGCTTTAATGTAATTTATTAGCCTATTCTATGCATCAGCTACTCTGTCAGAGAACCATTAGTACACTTCTCATTCCTATAGAATCTTCTGCATAGGTTGTCTGATGATTCTTTAGTACTTCTTGATAACCTCAAACATTCCCAGAGGTAGTTGTCTTTAAATTCCCTATATACCTGCATAAGATCTCCTCTTAGACATCTGTAAGGGACACTGTACAAGTTCAAATATTTTAGTCTTTCATATTAACTTAAATTTTCACATCCATGGATGCCCTTGGTATATTTCCATTGTTCTCTTTCCAGTTTACTCATGCTTGTTTTCTTATAGGGTTTCCATATTCCATACTCAAGTTTGGGTTTAATGTAACTAACAAACAATGACTTCATCACTTTTGATTTCCTAGACTTCATAAATCTTTTTATACAACCTATAGTTCTATAACTATCATTAACCAGGTCTATATTAAATCCGCAAACAGTTAAATAGTGAACGCTGATTTGTCAACCCTTTAAAAGTGAAATCTTGAAATCCTGAAGACACGGAACAGCAAAATCACTGGGCCATTTCCGGGACTTTGCCATTTCCTCCACTGTGGTGCAATCTCTGAGATGGTATATTTAAGTAGGTGAGTGTGGGGGGGGGGCACAGGCCCCCACATCAGGAGGTGTGGGGTACCAGTTTATTTACTGTTTTGAAGTTTGTTTGTTTTTTTTTTTTTTGTAGAACAGTGATTTTTTTTTCCCTGGGAAAAAAATCGCTGTTCCTTGTATTCTGGGTTTCAAGCTTTTGCTTTTAAAGTGTAGATAAATAAGCACTCACTTATTTAATATAGACCCCATTAACAAATTAGTTGACATGATTAGAAAAACTCATAGCTGAATCTACCCATATACCCAGGTCCTTAAATGAGCCTACAGTTTCAATCACTGTGTGCTGTATTAAATAGTCACCTTTCAATTTATGTCTCCCAAATCGCATATGCTTAGTATTTGATGTATATATCAGCATATTATTCTCCTGTGCCCAAATGGTCAATTTAGTCAAGTTATTTTGCAGACATGCCTTATCTGTAACACATGCAATCAGTTTACCCAATTTCAGGTCATCTGCATATAGACAGTAGACCACCTAAGATGAAAAAGTCAAATCTGAACGATACAATCTAAACAAGTAAGGGCCTAGGACAGAGCCCTGTGGGACACCCTGACTGTAACCAACGATTTCACCTGTCCAGTTGCTGTATGATACCTGCCATGTCCTATTTGTGAGCCATGCAGCTATCCATGTTATCAAGAATACATCAATACCTAGTTGTACTAATTTATTGATCAGTGTTTTGTGTTACGTCCCTGTCAAATGATGAAGTTAAATCTATATAAATGACATCATAGCACAATTTTGTAGTCATAGCTGTTATTACATTGTTATAGAACATCATGTTACGGGTTGTAATAGATCGGTTTTCAACATATGAATGTTGTTATATGGTTTCAAGCCCAAAACTATCCAGTTCTGACAATAAGTTATCCAATATTACCTTCTCCATTATTTTTTCACAGCATGAAACTAGACTTAAGGGTCTATATGACTCTGGATTTGTCCTACTCCCCATTCCATTGAAGACAGGTTTAATAAGCACATCTCCTATCTTGAGGAATCTCCCCATATTTATATGACCTAGTGAATAATAGATATAATGGTACCATAAGTTCTTGCTGAAGTGCTCTCAGGTCATTGTTACTAATTCCATCTTCTCCCTGTGCTTTGTTTGGATCCAGTTTGTCCAGTTCTTTTTCAATATAATCTAATTTGATTCCAGTATCTGGGGTTACCAAGATGTCACAACTTATCACCCCTTTTTGTGGAGCCAAACTGTTTTGTATATGATTTTGTAAATATATCTATAATCTGTTGTATCTGAGAATAAACTTTAGAATCTGCACACAGTTTATCAATTTGTGTGTCTTTACTCCTTCCACATTTATGTATCTGTAAAAGGGTTTTATATAATGCTCAATATCTTCATATAAATTTTCTTAAAATTTTTCTTGATCTTGTCTCATACTATGCTTAATCTGCTTGTCCAGCTTGTTTATTACAATTTTCAAAGTTGTAGTTTGACCTCTCCTCCATTTCTTATATTTTTGGTCTTTCACCTTAATCAGATATCTTGGTCTTATGGAAATATATCCCCCTGATGTTGTATGCCTAGATCCTGATGTTAAACATTTTTTTTTTATTTTTTTGCACTCAAACAATTTCTCTTTCAAAACTTTCCACATTCCATCTGCAATATTTCCACTGAACACCTCTCTCCAGTTAGTTTTACATAGTGACTGTTTTGCTTCCATACAATTTGTAATTACCTGTCTTTGCATTGGTTTAGATTTCAGTTTGGCAGAATTATCATAACCCCATGATTATTGCACATCAATGGTGGTAAAACTTGACTTAAAGTAACAGTAATTTCTTTAGGAACACAAACAATGTTGAGTAGGTTCCATCCCCTGGTAGTTTTTTTTTTTACAATCTGAAGCAATTGTTGTTCCTGAATATATGTTGTGAATAATTTCCTTACTAACATTGTTGAATCAATATTATTCCAGTCTGTCTCTGGTAAATTTAAGACCCCAGCTAATATTATTCTTCCCTCCTGTGTTTCATGTAAGAAATGTATGAATTCCTCTAGGACATCTGCACTTGTCTTTGGTGGTCTGTACACTCCAACAATTGTTATATGTTCCAGGGTTGTCTTTATTGTCACAGTTACACAGTCTGTAGTGTTGGTGTTATCACTGAACATGTAATAATCACAGGTCTCATAGCTATCTTTAATCCCTGTCATAACACCTCCACCTGATTTTTTGGAGGAAAGTCTGTTACAGTAAAAACATTTATACTCTGACGGAACTGGTTTCCAGTCGTTGTTCATTAACTATATTTCACAAACAATAACAACATTGGTCTCGTGGAAACGCAGCAAATTTTAGAATAAAAAACTTTATTACTGCTCCTAGCATTAACAATTATCAGAGATGCATCAACTGTTGCTATATGTGAACTGTTAAATTTTCAACCTGGCAAAAATCCTGCCTAATGTTTGTCAAATATTGCAAAATATCTATTGCAAAAATTCTCTTCCCTGATCATGACAAATGCACACCATCCTGTCTGAACACATGTGCCCAAAACTAGGGTTGGATGCTCTACACATTCCCATTTTTTAAAACAGGACATTTTTTCCATGTAGGAATTTACCCAAAAAATCTTTTCATTCACAGTGACCTGACTATCCGTTCTATAGCTGATTTGTGAAAATATGTCTTAACACCAGTACAAGCTATACTATCCAAGAGGGCTGTCAGTCACAGAATCCTTGCGGATGACATCATTTGTACCAATATGAATAAAAACAGATCCATACTTCCTTATATTATGGTGTTCCAAGGCTTGTCTTACACCTTCTATTTTTGCTCCTGGCAAGCATAACACTATTCGATGTTCATTAAATATAAGTATCAGTTCCTCTAATAATTGAATCTTCAATTACAAGACTATCTTTGCTGACCAGCTCTGAAAAATCTTCAGCTTCTAATATGGAAATATCTGCTTTAACAATTGTTATGAAGGCTAGATTTTCATCACCATTAGTCTTATTAATCCCACTGTTTTCATTGTATATTAAATTCTTATCCAGCTGGTATTGTAAATCCACAGCTAGAGCCATGTAGTCAACATCTGTCTTTCTCTTCTTTTTTCTTACAGTAATGTTCTTCAGTCCTTCCACATTCAGTTTTGATTTCTTTCTTTTCACCTGCCCCCTGCCTCTTTTTATACCTTCTCTGTTGGAAAAATGATGCCTTTTTCTGCAGACTGAAGGTTTTCTGATAGACAAATATCATCATTCCCTGTAACCTGTGTGTCACATAACAAAGTAGTGTCATTTTTACTATGTATTCTCTTTCCTTTAAAATCATTAATCAGTCTCTTTTTCTTCCTTGTTATTTGTTGTGAACTTCTTCCTTTCTTTCTTTTTTTTTTGTTTCCTTCTAAACAAACTGGATCCTCAGATTACTGAATACTTGCATCCAAATTTCCAAAGTTGTCAGGGGTATCATCTTGTTTCATAGGGGTTAAATGATCTTTATAGACAATAGATGCATAATTTCCTAAATATGTTCTATTTGTTTTATGCCTAACATTATTTTTTTCATCAGTCCAATCATTAATATATGAAACAACAGTTCTCTAACCCATGTCCAATTGCACAAGTGCAATTATCATCATTAAGTCTCAATTTACTTCTAACAATGGTAAGTAAATCATCCAACTTTTGACACGAGGAACACAGATCACCAGTGTTATCAGCTGATACCTTTAAATATGCATACCATTTATTATACTGTGCAAGATATTTATGCATTAGCAAATCATTAATTGCATACTCATTTAAGGAATCCATATTCAGCTTCAAATGAATAAAATATTGTAAAATAAAAGAATAATCAAAAACAGTGACCAAAGAATTTAAAGAGAACTTAAATCTTCTATGACAAAAAAACACACCAGTAATATACAACTAAATAATAAATTAAGTACAGTAAGGTTGTTCTCACCATACAAGTTCTGCAAGCCAGAAAAATATTGTAATTACTTTACTCACTATTGCTCACAGTCACATTTCTTTTTAACAGTAAAGATCACTTAATCACAGACCAAGTTAGGATTCTTTAGATATGCTCAGGAGTTTCCTCTCTGCAGTCTGTGTGAATGTATAGCTGTCTAGGCACCTTGGGGTGGCTAGAACTTGCCTGTCTAAAACCTCTCCCTTTCTAACAACCAACAGTGAAATTAAAGGTAAAACAATAAAATATGAATCAAAGTAAATCTTGATTAACAAGCTATCCCTTCTTACCTACAAACAGTTAAAACAGTGATAACAAATACAATATAAATTCAAATAAAGCTTATCTTACCAGTCAAATTCCACAGTAAATCACAAACCAATGTAGGATTGTTTAGATATGATCAGGATTTGATGTACTTTTATTATTTATTATTAAATATATTTAAAACTTTTATTGTGGCTGATCCTTGTAGAAAGTACTTAACCTTGGAGAGTGCTTATATTTATTTTGTGACACTGTGTGGGCCACTCCAGAAGGCCTAGCCATCTTGGTGAACTACTACCATTTGTATTAGCATTAATATTATACAGTATAATTGGACACTCTGTTAAGAGCCTTATAGTAATTCCTGGTGGCAGTGATAACTACCTTATAGTCTGGACAAAGTTGGTAGAGTGAGTGATCTATGCCATCCTTTCCCAGGTGTGTGCGTGAAACTTAAATCTTAAAGAGTGTGTTTGTCAGCTACGTGGGGTAGGGACATAAAGCACTGGGCTTACAGAGAGGATGCTGCAGGACTTGGCTTGGACACTTGGCTGAGGACCTAACTCTACAGCTATACCAGTTGGGAGTCTTATTGAGGACCTGGAGGAAGACATATAAAGTGACATCCAGACCCTGGGCTGAGTGTGTTCTCTGTGTGCTCTTAAGGGAAATTGTACTTGACGCAGAGAGGTCTGCATCTGAAAATACTGAGTGTATCCATTTCTATTCCAAGTACACATTTCTCTCCAGTGTCAGTGGTGAGGATTCACACTCCTTGATTACTGGCCCAGCTTAAGAATGACACATATTGGTGGCCATCACATATTGGTAGCAGTGGTGGGCATCACATCTGTTGCAAACATTTAAACTTTTTTTATGGACATTGCTGTGGTGTAGCAGTTATCTTTGTCACCTCACAGCAAGAGGTTCTCCAGTTTGATTCTTGGCTGGGGTGTCTTCTGTGTGGAGTCGTTATGCCCTTCCTATGTTCATGTGTGTTTCCTGAGGGAGCTCCAGTTTCCTCCCACATTACAAAGACATGCACCTGGAGTATTTCTCCCCAGGCCTCTGCTGAAACTAGGCCCTGTCCTAGTTGGACTTTCCCAGTAAACAAATGTTAACTAAATAATAAATAAATAATGCAGACATAACTGACATACATGGGCTATGCCAACAATAAAGGGTACAGAAAAACAGAATGATAAATAAACTGTTTGTGTTGGGCATTGCAATTCACCCTAAATGTTACACTGAAAACAGTATGTAAGAAATAGCATCATACCTTGACAATAAATCAGTGTAAAAAGCAGATAATTTTCCAAATGTTGTGTGTTTTAGCAGTATTGAGCTCTTTGGATCCAACCAGTCTCCCCACTATGATAGAAGTGCATTAGCTATATGATTACCTTCATATAGTACACAGTCAGCCCTGTGAGCACACTGAATATGCAAATGAGGTGTTTAATCATTAGCATTCCTGAATACCACAATGTGCACTAAGTGCAGAGAAGGTAAACATGGTGTAGGGATCTACAAAATTTCATGAGCATACCCTTACACTGTATGGACGAGCACTGAAAAGTGTTACCTGGTAATAGCTTGCAGGTTTCTATGATTAGTCTGACTGCAAAAACAATCAGTGTTTCCGATTTGACATACATTTGCTGAGGGTTTATCAGGGAGAACAGATTTACCAGAAAGTCTGAAAGTACATTGACTGAGTTAGGATGCCTAACATGAAAATTCTGTTTTAATGACAACAGTTACCACCTCTTACTCAGAAATGTTGTGCGTATTCAAGGGAGTACACTAAGCACTGATATAGGTAAAATATGCAATAAAAATGAGATAGCATTGCTTTTCAGAAAGCATAGATAAAGGAATGATGTGCCATAAGGAAAGAGAGGAATACATCTGCAGTGTTTGCACTTTTTGTTTAATATTGCGTGAGTACATGGGTAACTGTTGGCAAGATCCCAATCATCCAGACATTTAGTGGCAAAAGAGAAAGGAAAACTTTCATAACTTGGTTCTGTTGCACTTTCGATGTGGCTTGATACAATGTCACATTTTGAGTACATCTAAACACTTTTTCTCTGAGCTAATATATGTCTTTATGGCAAATAATATTAAATGATTGTTCTTAATACCCTGGTTTGTTTATTCAAATCCATATAGCTTCCTGTTGTAAGATAACAACATTAGAAATGTACATTTAAAGTACTTGTTTTAAAACCTGTCATTTTTCCTTCATAGTTTGCATGCCATTTAGCATTGCAGTCCATCAACTGGCAGCAGACATTAGCAGTGAATACCAGTTCACAAGGTAAAAACTGACAAATTTAATGTGTAATGCAATCAATAACATAACTGAGATTGGCACTGATGTGCTTTGTTAAGCACTCTGAACAGTACTGAATGAAAAATTCAAGTTGTCACACACCTACCTCTGGGGCATAATGTGTAAAAGTATTCAGCTTAGACAAACAGTACAGGTGATGCAAGGTTTGAAACCTTTTGACAGATCATTTTAATGAGGGAGGTTATATTACATCTTGACACTCATTTTGGTGTATGATTGTCTTAAGGTGAAAACTCAAGTAAGGTTAGCATTGAAAAAAGTGACAGACATATGTCAACTGAAATTATTTCAATATTAATTGTGCGCTGTGTCTAAAATGAAATCATTTTAACTGCTCCTTCCCCACTTTTCCATTCCCATGAAATTAATTAAAGTCCTGATATTGTGAGATATACATGATAGTAGTGATGTGGCAAGGAAATGTTAGAATACTGAATGTGTCAATGCAATGCAGTAATAGCTCTGTTCATTGCTATATATCTGCTGTGATTCATTTAGTGTTCCTTCAAATTGTTATCCAAAACAATTTTTGTGAATGCTTTTGATAAATGTTGCTTTCTTCATTTGTGCTTCACTTGGCAGTGTGAAATGAACTTTCATGGCTTAAAGAAAAAAGTGAACATTTTATTTTAGACTGCCTTATGTAGTGCAAATATTCCTGGCATTGGTGCATAGCCCTCAGCTCCCTGGATAGCAATGACTGCAGAGAATGCACAAAACAGATCTCCAGATCTGTGGCACAAGGTGTAAATTAAGTGATTTGAGAGAACTAAAGCACATGCTGCAGTGTTAAAATCCTGTTTAGAGATCGCATTTCAATTATTCTCAATATGTAATTTTTTTTAACTTTTTTCTTTTCAAATGTGCATTTGCACACTGCTTGGAAGCATGCACGCACAGTTTACTACCTAAGGAAAAAAATGAAACATTTAGTTAAAGCTGCCTTATGTAGTGCAGACATAAACAGCAAATTTTTGCTTTCATCAAAACTATGGACAGTACTGAGTGTCTAAATCCCACTTCACATATAACTATCCATGTGGCAAAATGGGTAAGGAAGTGAACTGAGGAAAATAAGAGAGGTGCTGCAGAGTTCAAATACAGTTAATAATTAATTTTTCAGAGAACTGTATGAAAGCATATTTACACACATTTTTGTATTAGTCTTAGTGTGTAAAACTTCATTATTATCAGTATTGCTAATAGCATGTGAGTTGTCTGTCCACTTTCACATCATTTCTTACTAACTACAGTGTGATAATGTATTCCACAAATTACATGTTTAATGTTGCAATGAGATGTGACAAGGATGAATGTGCCACTTGAATGCATTTCTTGTTCTGGGCATTGCTACATATACTCATTGATTTAATTAATTTCACTGTTAGCTCAATCCACTCATATATTTATTTCTAATGCCTTTTGCATTTGCTCTTCACTCAGCAGCATGCAAACATGGTTCACTGCATAAGGGAAAAAGTGAAAAATTTAGTTTAGGCTAACTTATGTAGCGCAAACCAGACTGGCAGTATTGCGAGGCTGTCAGCACTCTAGATAGTACTCAGTGTAGAAAATACACCTGTCGGGTAACTTTTGTAGAGTATAGTGTAAAGTGTGTACTATATCTTTAAGAAGCATGCGAGGCTGTACATGCACGTATATAACCCACACATCTGCAACCCCCTAGTGCCACTTCGAAGAAGCAGCATGCATGATCATAGTTGTTAGTTTATATATAATTTACTTAAGTTAAAGTTAATAGCCAACAGTAGTAATGTGTTTGTATGAAATAAAGCTGCTTGAACAGAACCCACAAAGACTCTTTATTCATGTCCCAGACATGAAAGTGATGACTTTCTTTATGGCATAATCAGTCAGTGCTTTGAGCTTAGAGAAACAAAACAGCTAATGCTGGGTTTGAATACCATGATAATTTTAAGGAGGGGTAGTCTGAATACATATTCATACACATTTTGTGATATCATTGTGTTGTCTATAATCTACCAGTCCCAGTCTTGCTAACATGTGAGCTGTTGTACGTCCCCTTTAACATTATTTGGCAGTACATATAGTGCTAACAATGTGTGTCAGAAATTAATGTTATGATGTGTCAAGTGGATGTGACAAGGATGAATGTTTCACTGTAATGCATTTCTTCCTCTAGCCAGTGCTAGACATACCCTATGCTTGAATTAAGCTTTCCTTTCAGCTTATTTTTTTTTTTTCTCTAATACCTTTTACACTTGACAGTGTGCAAACATGGTTCACTACCAATGGAAAAAAGTGAAAATTTTAAGTTAGGCTGCCTTATATAATGCAAACCAGCCTGGTGGCATTGTGCTCCCATCAGCACTCTGGATAGTACTCAGTGAAGAGAATGCAACTGTCACATAACTTTCTCTGTGGCACAAGGTGTAAGTGCAGTGACTTCAGATAAAGAACACAGATGATTAATGGTTTGTATCCAACTAAACTATGCCTATGCAAAGGGTGTGAGAATCTCATTTCACACAGCATTTTGATTAGGACTGTAAAATTAAAGACAAGTGTTAATGTTAAACATGTTTATTGCAAGCCATGCATCAGTAATGCCTGCATAAGTAACTTTCCTATTCAACTTCTATCATTACTGCCGCAAGCTAGTGTGTGTACAATTTCTTAAATATAACAGTGCTGACATTTAATTTAAAAATCCATTGCATATGTATGATGGCCACAATACTTTTGTTGTAATCATCATGACTCACCACATTTCCTAAGTATGTGTTTAGGACAGTTATGTCTTGTGAAGTATGTATGTAACATACCCAGCCTGTATTACTCAGGTCATGCAAGTCGGATGATATGAAATATAATTATAAACAGAAATACTGTGTTTTACATAGGAATGCATTCCCAGGGCTACTTAAAGATGCACACATATAGGCCTCTCTGAAGTTTGAAATAAATATCTCTAAATTACTATACCTAAATGGTAGTTCTCCTGTGGCAATGTCAATTAATAAGCTAAATTTCAATTTTTGCATGCTTTATCCCATGGATTTGATTCCTAGTTAGTACAACAATATTATAGCATTGTGTAAGCCCCAACATCACAATGTGACACGATTTAGCCTCTTTCTCCTTCCAAAATTCAAGGATTAAAAGCCATGACATTAAACATTTCATTGCTGAACATTGGAACTTGTGTCAATAGGCTGAGAATCAAAGCTCAATGCCATGTTTCAAACCTTTATTGCTGTTTGATGTAAGTAGTGCCAATGTGTCTTGTAAAGAATCCATATGCTTTCAATTGCACAAATGCATTTGGCAAGGCTGTGCATTTTTGCACACAACCAGTTCCACACAAGCAGCAATTACTTTTTATTGCAGGATTATTTCTAAAATATTAACAGCAATATTATGTCAAGAACAATTCAGATATAGTAAATGCACTCATTCCATTTAAATGCATATATCAAATCCATCATAGAAAAAATAAAGGCTGCTGTTCCTTTTATCCTATCAGTGAGAATTCCCTGTTTTGTAACACATTCATACTTTAACATCATATATGGATGTGGCAAAGGTGTACATTACTAAATTATCATAATTGTTAATGTATTGCCCTCAAATTTTTATTGAATAAATATATTAATGTGACATGCCGTGGATGTAATTATCTTTTTTTTTTGTCTCTTCCTCCAAACCTCTCTTTTTGGAGTTTTATAATTTATTAACATTCTTCTGTTTGCATACGTTGCTGTTGTAAACAAAATGACCGGCAGCACAGAGAGGTACACCGACCACTGTGGCTCAGCCTGCCATACCTCCACAAATGGCAGAACAGGCACCCAGCACTTTGGGTTCACAACATGTCAGTGTAGCCTCCACACCCCTTCCATACATGTTCCCCTGTATCAGATAGCTAAACCCCAGATGCTGGTGCAGTGGTATCCTCCAGGAGCAGTACTAGTGGAGATGGTGATATTGTCACCCAGCAGGAGCTGACAGGGCTGATGGAGGATTTCAAAGAGAGGGGCTTTGATGCATGAATCAGCAGCATTGAAAAGGTCAGGCTACAAAGATGCTCTGTCCAGCACCAACTCAGCCAACTGCTACAAGAGACAGTGATGACCAATCTGAGAGTGAAAACTAGATTCTCACTGTTCTCAAGCTGGATGTGGGTGCACATCCAATGTCCACTACCTAGGCCGAGTCATGGGGTTCCCCCAACCTTCTGTCTCCTACACCATCATTGCCTGTCTTATATGTCCTGTATGTCATCACATGCCTCCTAACCTCCAATACCTATATGACCCTATCATTCCTAACTTCCTTCCACAACATTCCTCTACCTCCTAGAGAGAAAACCTCTGAAACAGAGAAGGGAACTGAATGCTAAAATAAGTAGAACAAAAGCAAATAAAGCACACTAGTTCCACACAGCAGACTCGATGTAACAGTAAAAAATGTATTCCAATAATAAGGTAAGCGCTTTCATGGATATCATCCACTTCAGCAGACCAGACCCAAAGATGACATTAGGATAACTCCTTTTAAACATTCAAATGAACCAATCAAAGGAACAGATGAATGAAATTCATAATTAACCTCTATGATGCTGGACATCTCTGAAGAACTTACTCACATTATACAGTTACTAACACATTAAAAACATACAGAAAATACATATAAATACTAAGCCAACTCTTAATACATATGTGGCAAAAAATAAAAACTTATACAAAAATACATACAATACACTGATACATGTAACAATGATAATACATTATCAATTAAAAAATTTACAATTCATAACAATAATAAAATAATCGTCAGAATAAAAAGATCAATGTTTACTAGTGTGCTTTATTTGCATATATTCCTCTATCTCCCCCCAAAAATGTGTAGCTGTCCCACAAAAAAAAGCAACATACATAGCTCACCACTTCATCTATGTGTCATCTTGATACACTTGATATCATCCAACTGACCATACAACATCATTCTGTTGCTGTCACCCATCACTGGTGTGGTGATACTCCAAAATCATGAAATTGTGTGAACAATTCTACCTTTATGCTGTGGAGAAATTGATAGCTATGTTGCTCTCTCACACCCTCCTGCAAATTCCTGTATTCTTTCCTCTATGCCCTTCCGCTTCCCAACTGCATTTTTACCACTGTCCTATCTACTCCTTTTTCACACTTTTAATCTGCTCAAAAATAGATTCCTACATAACACACATAGCCATTAATGCCCCATAGAAAAGGCTTCACTTTATGTCCTCAACATTTGCACAGAGGGTGGCATAGTGCAACAATGCTGAATGATGGTGAATGCTGTTTAACTTATTGCAAAAGCTGATTATTTCAATTTAATGTACAGTGATCTGGTTGCTTTGCACAAATGTGATTAAATCTACTGTGCTACTGGAATACAGAGTAAAGGCAGACCAAAGGCAGCACTGTGAAACAGTTAATGCAGTTCTTAGGCTGCTGGATTTGATAACATAGGATTTCCTATGTGGTGTATTGAAAAAATGACCCCATTTGTAGAGCAGGTTGACGTTTTTGCATAGTGTCATGAGTCTAATAACAGCTGAAGGTCAATTTGTTATTCCATAAAGTGTCATTTTCATATATATTTAACTACAAATTTCTGTATTTCTCTCTATATACAACATTTCATTAACATACAATTTGAATAGTACAGCAGCAAGACATCATTTGCAAAAACAATGCAACCCCAGCAGGGATACTTAAGCCAGCCTCATGTTCCCTGCTTATGTCTTCATGTTTGTTGTCCTTTCCTACCCCTTATTTCTCCCTATATCAAGCATTTTATTTTACAAAGCATGACAGATTAATTATGATTTAATATGTAAGAGTAACACATCTTGCAGATGATCCTACATGTCATACAAAATATATATTCTTCTCTGCATCTGATTTTATCTCTCTCTGCTGCCTCGCCTGCTTCAGTAAGTTGCCATTATGCTTCAACTGTGTTATTTAAAAGTTGTGAAGTAATAATTCCTTTATGGTGTGATGAGATAATGTTGCCATGTATAGACAGATCTTTGACTACTTTCAAGGGTTCTAATCTAGCCACTACCGAAGTATTGATGTCAGTTTTTGGTACAATATTTTATGTTATAAGACACTTTTATCCATCTTCTGCTGTAAGCTACATTGTCCCTGCATTGATCTCACCTTGTATCATTATTCTTCCATCTCTGCATTTTTGCAATATCTGGCACTGGGCAACAAATTCAACTAAGGCTAAATGGAAATACACAGCTTATGACAATATCTTGAGATTTTATGCCTTTGGGCGGATTACCATGTTATGTTTCATGCCACTGTGCTTAGCTATGTGTATTCAGTTTGATGTACTTTTCAACATGCTAAAGAGTTGGCTGTAGAGATTGCAGCAGTCAATATGGTAGTGAAGATGAATACATTCTCATTTCTGACATCTGTTGACAAATGTGAACTATCAGAAGTATGACTTCCTATGTGATGTACTTAGATAATACTCAGGTATCAATGTTTTCCTTGGAATGCTGTAAAGGTTAGAATCCAGATGGATGAAAAAGTGTTTTAGAATGTTTTGTATAACTCCTATGGCTATAAATGTTGGTTCCACTGTTCCTTAACACATTGTTATCCTGCTGCTATTTTAATATGGCTGATCCCTATTGTGAAACCTGTGTTGTAAAGATATTGCATGAATAATTATGCTGATAAATCAAAAAGTAACAACACAAAATATGCATAAATGGTACATGCACTACTGTGTTATTATATCTGTATTGTGTATTCCTGTCACCAACTGTCCAACTCTTTCCACCAATTCTGTTTCATCCAGTAAACCTCTGTGATGCAAAACTATTGCCATAACCCATGTTTCTGTCAGCAAGAGCATGCTTGATCTATCATGGGTTTCATAATACACCTGTAGCATACATATAAGGACTTGTTAAATGCAACTGTCATGACAAATGTGTGAATCATGACAGCTGACACATGACCATAACACGTCATTTCTGTATTCCATAGATTAACACATGGTTGTATGTGTATAATGCTTCTTTGCGTGAAGGTCGGCACAAAGCAACATATACTACTACTAATTCCCATTCAAAGTTCAACACTTCAAGATATTGTTACACATGAGCTAATACTTTCCCATCTGTGTAATACAATTCAGCTAGGCAGTGCTGCACTCCTGCTAGGGAGTAAAATAAAAAAAAAAGAAAAGAAATAATTATTGGTTTAGATTACACAACATTTGTATGTCTGTATTAATTTTGTCAACAGGTTATCTTGATTTCAGAGTGCCATTGACTCAATTAATTCAGTTGGTTAATGTATGTCTGCTCTCCAATTGTTACACTTGCAACTGTGTTATAATTTTGATAAACCTATTCACACATAATCCTTTTCTCATTCTGCAGTGCAATAGGAGTTGTTCGTTTGTCTTGTCAATGAATATTGTGTAAGTGTGCGATAAGAAAAGTGTGCAATCATCCCAGAGTGAAGTGGCAGGAAAGCTTGACTGATAATCCAGTAGTTCACAACTGTGAATTTCTTTGGCATCCAGTACTGTGAAACAGGTACATGCCCCTCACAGTAAGTCAAGGTGCATGGAAGATAATATCTAACTCTTAGTAGAGTAGTATGTCTTTACATGGGACAATCGCAGTGCTGTTACATTGTCCTGTACACTCATATGCATTTGTTCCAAAACCTGTGATGCACCATCATGTGGCACTTGTGATTAATACTGTACTCTCTAGATTTTGTGTCTAAAGAGGTAAGAAGTTTGATGCTCAACTTGTGAAACGTGTGTACGTGTACGTCTTGGTGTTGTATCCACTTCCCATGAGTAGAATACATTTAACCTTGCACTCAGCCCCCTTATCCTGCATTTAGCAGAAACATCCTCTCTGCGACACACTAATGAGGTCATTCTGTCAAAAGTGCACTTTCTCCCTTTAAGAATCAGACCTTTCATGTGGCATTTGCAATTAATTCTGTGTTCTCTAGATTGTGCAAATGGATAGATAAGCAGTTTGATGCTAAGCTGGTGTGTGTGTGTGTGTGTGTGTGTGTGTGTGTGTGTGTGTGTGTGTGTGTGTGTGTGTGTGTGTGTGTGTGTGTGTGTGTGTGTGTGTAAAACACTTGGTGCTGCATCTACTTTTAATGAGGAAAACACATTTAATTTTGCACTCAGCTCCCTTATCCCACCTTTAATGGGCACATCTCTGCAACACCCTGAAGAGATCATCCTGTCAAAAGTGCACTCTCCCCTTAAGACTCTTGATTTTTTCCTGTAGCACTTGCTACTAATACTGGGTTCTTTAAATTGTGCAGTTAGATAGAGAGGAGGTTTGATGCTCAATGTGGGAACTTGTGTTTGTGTGTTTAATGCTTTGTGCTGCACCCACTTCCCCTGTGGGAAATTTATTTTACTGTACACACATCTCCCTTATCCCACTTTTTATGGAAACATCCTTTCTACAACACATCCCACATTTTATTGAATCATCCTCTCTGCAATACACTGATGAAGTTATCCTGAAAAAAGTGCACTCTCTCCCCTTAACAGTCAGACTTCTGTTGTGGCACTTTTAGCTAATACTGTGATCTATAGATTGTGTAAGTAGAATTAAGAGGTTTGCTGTTCAATATGGAGAATTTGTGTGGGGAGGGGTATAGAGTCAGGGGAGCATGTCCTCCAGCACAGCTGTTCTCAGTCAACTTCTACTCTGAGGAAATATTTTAAACTACTAGATGACTCCATCGTCCTCTTTCCCCACCTTTCACAACCATGTTGTCTATGCAACACCCTAATGAGGTCTTTCATTATAAAGTGTACTCTCACACTTTAAAAAGTCAGAATTCTCCTGTGGCACTTGCTTTTCTTATACTTCACTCTAGAAAGTGTAAATGGATAGAGGTTTGGATACAGCAGTTATTAACTTTTACAACTGTTTGTGTGACTGTAAATAAATCCAAGATTGGTTTACACACATTTGTAGTAGCAGCAATTACAATCCCAGATGGCTGTAAAAGTGATTTTACTACCCACATCTCCTTGGCAGAACACTACAGATGTCCTCCCTTCATAGATGCTGTATACTCAGGAATCTCTTGTGGTGCTGGATGCTGATAAAGTGCTGTATTGATTGTATAACTAAATAAGTAGTTTTTTGAAAAAATGAAGTTTTAACATGCATAGGTAGTGTGTTATAATGTGTATGGTTAATTCCATTTTATATATATATATATATATATATATATATATATATATATATATATATATATATATGGGTCTACTTTGTTTAATTGAAAGCTCATTTCACTGAAATTGAATTCACCCTGACCAAATCACTGAAAGGTAAAATTACTGAAAACTCATTTCACCGAATCGCATTTCACTGAAGCGAAGTACTGGAACTATGAAAAGTGCTGTAAGGCAAGTAAAAGGTATATGCCCTTTTCCCCACTGTAGTGCAATTATTATTTTTTAATAGAAGGGGTACTGTAACTTTAATTGAGAATGATTTAATTGTTTAATTGGGTGACTGCTGGTATATAAGACTGATGGGAAATTTGGTATTTTATTCTGAAGAAGTCCTGTTCAATTCAGGATGAAAGCGCTTAATAAATTTTAATATTTTAATCAGCTCGGGTCGTTTTCACCTTCCTTTGTGTTTTTACCTGGTTTGTGTTCTGATCTGGATTTGTGGTTTGTGTTATGGAAGGTGAAATGAGAGCCAAAGGAGATGGTCACAACTTTCAAGAGTTATATACTATGCAATGGCAGCTTGTCACATCGGTGGTTGATCTTACTTTATTAATTCGTGAACTGACTCAGTGGTTACATCATCTTTCTGGTGTTGGTTTTATTAACGGTGGACAGAATAGTAGTCAGAGTGGTTTGAATGCATTTAACTTGCAAACCTCTGACTTTAGCAGTATTACTCCACCTCAGAGGGAAAGGGCTGGATTAAACATCATGTTATCACTTCCAGTGAGAGACGAGGCACTTCCTGGTTTGAGTAACAGCCGCACTGAAGCAAGTAGAGGCAGTATCAGCTGCCGTAACCTCCAGGATTTATTTAACTCCAGTTTCCTTTGGGAACTAGTTCAACACCCCAGAATGGATCTTATGGCTCCTTGGAAAAACAGTTTGATGATTTTTCCATATTAGTATGGAAATATAGAAAATTGCAACTCGAGGTTAGTTACTTGAGAGAATGTTTACGGTTGCAAATTGTACCCAAGGGGTTAGATTGTTGGAAGTACCCTATGAGTTTAGTAAAGGATTCTTGTCTCCATAATGAACTTATTTCAGTATTTAATTGGCATGACTTTGAATTCCTAGACATTTTAATTAAGGACTATGACAAGCAAATGGCTGGCCTGTTGGTTGATATTGAAAAGCTTGATACAAGTATTCATAGAGATCTATTGTTTGCTACTAAAAAAGGACAGTGTAATAAGTTGCAAAAAAGTGAAGGGGATATACTAGATATGAAGAACAAAAAGACCAGAAAGCTTGTATGGGACAAGGCCGATTATCAGAAAGGATATGCCTACCCTCCTGGACTCCCTAAGGGGGGTAGCCACCTTTATGAAAACCATCATTTTGTTGATAACCAGAATGAACACCAACAGGTAAAAGGCCCTGAAGTGAATCAGGGAGAACACCCTTTAGGGCAACCCCCATTGAGGAGGTCAGAAAGACTACTGGAACAGAGGGGCAGGAATATTCACAACCAATACAGTTTGGACAATCGAGTGCTTCCTCACCCCACCTACAAAGTGGAGGGGAGAGGGAGGGGGAAAGGCAGAATGGCTCATTGGGAGAGGAATTGATGGACTGTCATATTGTACTCAATGATAAAAGTGATTTTAAATTATATAACTACAGCAATGTACGTAGATGTTAATGGTGCCTGGGCTAACCTTTATGAATGTGGACTTTCTTTTGTACCTATTTGGGAAGCAAGAATTGATGAATTGCTGACTCAATTTAAATTGTTTGTAAGAAAATTAAATTGTGTTTTTTATTTTAAGAACCATGCAGGGCATTTTTGATTATAATACTAAAAGACCAAGTGTATTTAACCACCCCCCAATGCACCTTATCATTTCTTTATTTGAAAAACTGTGTGAGAATGATTTTACGGCTTTTCTAAAATCTTCTGTAAGTGCACCTGATACTCAGAATCTTAGTGCAGAAGAAAGGGCTCTATTATTTGAAACTGTGAACAATGAACATATCAGGGTCATGAAACCTGATAAAGGTGGGGGTTTAGTGGTTATGGAGTCAAACAATTATGTCAATAAAATGTTAAGTTTGCTATATACTGATGCTTATGAAGAAATTTCTATTAATCAGCTGAATATAGCATATAGAAATATTGACCTTGCCTTGGAAGATATGCTATTTAATGGGAAAATTACAAAGGAAGTATTTGATTATGGTCCATAACCCAAAACTCCCCAACATTTTTGGTATCCCAAGATCCACAAAAAACTCACTGATCCACCAATGTGTCCAATAGCTGATGCTAAAGCATCCAAGACCTTTTTTCTAGCTAAATTTCTAGACAATAGTATGAAGAATATTTTTGTCAACAACCACTATATTCTGAAAGATTCTTGGGACTTTTTAAGAAGGATATTTGACAGTTTGTTATGTGACAATTTGATTTTTGTTAGGATGGATATACAGGATCTATATTCAATAATTCCACATGATATCGGTATTGAGTGGCTTTATGATATTTGCCCTTTCATGCATGAGGAATTTTATGACACTGGTCCTTGAGAACAATTTTTTAATATTTGAGAATCAACTATTAAGGCAAAAGAAGGAGGTAGCCATTGAGGCAGTTTGCGCCCCCATGTTTGCAAATGCAGTCCTTTCAGTTTTGGGAATTAAATTATGTTATTAATTCTGGCTTCCAAGATTCATGGGTCCTTTATGGACAATTCTTGGATGATATGATATTTTTGGAAGGACAGCGAGGAGATACTAAATGAATTCTATGACTATCTACATTCTACCACCAATTTTCTTAGGTTTACTATGGATATTCAAGGAAGCTCAGTTATTTGTTTAGATCTTACTATTCATATTAATAAAGTTAAAAATTGTTTTGTGTCTACCATCTATCGTAAACCTACTTACTCAAATTATTTTCTTCATTTTGATTGCATACATCCTGGCCATCAGAAGAACGCCTTTGTGAAAGGGAAATGTGTGAGATTAGCCAGGATGATTACTGGAGAAAAGGAATTTAATGTAGAGTTTGATAAATTATTCGATATGTTTAGAGCGAGGGAATACCTGGAAAAAAATTTTATTAAACATTTTTGATGAGGTAAGAGTGAAAAGGAGAGTGGGACATTTTGTCTCTCTGTTAGGTATGGGTGTAGAAAGCCCATTAATCTTAAATAATGTACATGATCAACCTGTAACATTTAATAGAGCCATGGTTACTATATATAATGCAATTTTTTATGAGCTTAAGATAATTTTGGAGATTAATTGGAAAGTTTTTAGCACAGATTTGGAATATGTGATTATGTTGGTACAAAACCTGACCTAGTATACAAGAAGGATGTGTACTTCAAGCTGTTACTTGACAGACCCTTGAGGGGTGTTGGGTCCAGAAAAATGGTTAAGTGCCATCATTGCCCACAGTGCCCCTTTATCCTTGAGTATTCAGATCTATTGATTGAAGTGTTTGGGACAATTAAACTTCATCATAGATTTTATTGTGAGAGTAAAATGGTGATTTAGCTCAGTGTAAATGCTGCACCACTTTCTATATAGGTAAGACAAAGTTAAGCTTACAGAAAAGAATTTACCAACATAATTATGATATTGCAAAAAAAGACGAAAGGACCGCACCATATAAACACCTGATACTTAACAGGACATGGTTTTAGGTTATGTGTCATTGATGAAGCTAACTTGGGACAGGGGGGGAGTCCAGCTGAAGATGTTTTAGAACATTTAGAATTTAAATGGCAACTGAAGACCAGAGCAAATAATTATCCTGGTTTAAATGAAACTATTTCTATATCCAGTGTGTCAACACTGAAGGCTGCTATAAAGTTATTTATATATATATATATATATATATATATATATATATATATATATATATATATATATATATATATATATATATTTTATTTAATATATTAAAATTGAAGTTTTAATATGCATAGGTAGTGTGTTATAACGTGCATGGTTTTATCCATTTTATATATATATATATATATATATATATATATATATATATATATATATATAGATAGATAGATAGATATATAATTGAGAATCAGAATCATTTAATTGTTTAATTGGGTGACTGCTGGTGTATAAGACTGATGGGAAATTTGGTATGTTATTCTGAAGAAGTCCTGTCAATTTTGAATGAAAGCATTTAATAAATTTCAATATTTTAATCGGCTCTGGCTGTTTTCACTTCCCTTTGTGTTTTTTCCTAAATAAGTAGGTGGTTTGAGTCCATCCTTGCTTAAAGAATGTGACTGTGATTACTGTCATATGTCATTGATTACCTCACATCCACCTTTATGTAAACTTCCATTTATGAGATGTATTTACAGTGGGATAATGTTCCACAAGCAAATCCTAGCATCTGCAGACAAAATAGCTTTTTGGCAACACAATGATTACATAATGCTACCATAACTGAAGTATCTCACAGTTGTAGTGCAATTTCTCCTGTGGTGTGGTGCATTACTTTGATACTGTGGTTTGTCCATTGTGTAACTACATATGTAGGATGTGTGAAGACAGCTGTGGTGTGTCTTTTCACCCTCATACTGTGAATACTCTTTAAGCACATATATGATGTGTAGCTCTACAGTATTAATGTGCCATCTGACCACTTGTTAGCATAAATATCCAGCTAATAAACAGTGGTGATGAAGCCATTCAACTGTGCACTCTCAGAGTTGTACCACATGTCTTGCAGTGGTTGCAACTGAGGTCGCTAATCTGTAGCTTGTGAGCTTAGGTAGTTAGTTCATATCCATCCACTACTTCTCAGACTATATTGTCTCAGTTTTATTGTGACTGTACATGTTGCCAACACTATTGTCAAACACATCTGCTTTGTACACATATTGATGTTGATTTCACTTACAAAAAGCTATGATAATTTCTCAAGTAGCAATGCTTTTATTCAGAGTAATGATGACGTGTGATTACATTTTCATTACATAACATGTTACCCTCTGGCACAAGGGAATGAGATGACATTCTGTATGTTATGTTGTTGCCTTAGTACAGCAATTAAAGGCACACATATCCCTTGCAGGAATAACACGATGTAATGTCTTGACATAACAACATATCTCACAGTTGCAGTGATGCATCTACCATGAGGCATTCATTCTGAACAATATCATGTATTTTTATAGTCAAATGCTCAGAAATTCAACATCCACATTCAGTGACTATTACCACTGTGTGGCCGTATTCTGTAATACATTAATGGCATCCACCACTGTTATAATGTGTACAACTTACAGTGGGAGAGGCCTCAACCAGCCCTTTTATCTCAGAGATTATTTAAAAACCTACATCTGATGTAATACGTTAGCATAGGTGGAGTGTCACACTAGTATTAAGACTTCCACAATGGTGCCTGTGGTTCATCCACATGTCATTAGTTGATAGTCATATAGCTTGCTGTTCAATTCCTGCAAAGGGTAACATTATATGAATATAGTTATGTTGCACAAACACCATTGTATTTAGTTATTCGTATCCATTTCTATGAATGACAGTGATATATCATCACAGGTTATGATTAAATGGCGGTGTGATAAAATGCAAAGGCTGGCAGCCTAGCTATATAGAATTTTGTAAATAATTCTAGGTCATTGTAAATATTAATATGATCCATAAGCTTGTTTTACAAATGTAAGAAAACTGTTATGTGCTAAACTTCAAAAATGCAACCACAGTGCACCCTGCTGGAAGAAAGCAGAAATGTGTATAAACTCTGTGCCTATGTAATGTATGTTTTCATGGTGGAAAATTGGGACATATAGAGTTAACTTGCAAATTCTAAGAAAATAAGCTGATAAAAAAAGAATCTTATGACTGTGTGTGATCTTAAGCTAAGAGACAGGTTGTCTGGGCTAGGAGCTTCTTTCTGTTGTCTTAAGACAGAGATAATTACTAGGTCTCACATGGAAAGTGTCTTTTATTGCTGTGACTTCCTGGCAGCTGCAGGTCACAAATAAATGTTAAATTTTAAGTTCTCTGAGCCTGGGAAACTTAAACAGAAGTGACAAGAATGATGTAATCTGAAATGACTTAGCATTAATATGTATTATCAATTAGAAAGAGATTGCATTTTGTATTTGTCTTCAGACCTGTTAACAACTCATCAGCACTTGCTTGCTTTGTAAGTAAGATTTAGATCTTAGTATTTCTCTTAGAGATAGCTAGAAATAGCAAGATTAGTCTAGCTGTTTTTTATATTTATGTCAGACTGTCCTACAATGTTGTTTTAAAGTGTTTTCTGTGATTTCTGAACTCTCTAGTGTTACTGTGTTAAATGAATGAGTATTGCTTTGTGTTTTTTTTATTTATTATTAAATATTTTTAAACCTTTTACCTGTGGCTGTTTTGTGTAAAGATAATTTAAGCTCTTAGCATACTTGCATGTATTTGGTGATACTGTACAAGCCACTCCAATAGCCTTAGCCCTGGGTCACACTTACTATTTGGATAACAGTAACATTGCACAGTAGAATTGGACACCCTTTGGTAAGGGCGTTTAGAGTAGCTGATAAGAGTAGTTGCTGGCAGTGATTATTGCCTTATAGCCTGCACAGAAGGGGGCATAGCTAGTGAACCCATGCAGGCCTTCCTCAAGAGTGTTTGTGTGATTTTATATAAATCAAATCTCAAAGTGTGTGTGTGTGTGTGTGTGTGTGTGTGTGTGTGTGTGTGTGTGTGTGTGTGTGTGTGTGTGTGTGTCAGCTACTTGGACAGAGCACGAAGCACTGGTTGGACAGAAAGGGTACTGGAGGATTTGGCTTGACTACTCAGCTGAGATCTGAACCCTATAGCTGTGCCAGTGGGGAGTCTTATTGGGGATCTGGAGAGAAAGGGAGAAACCAGCCCCAGACTGACTGTGATCCCTGTGTGCTCTTAAGGGAAATTATGCTTTATTGCATGTGTACTTGTTATCCTCCCAATGTAGACGCCCCTCACTGGTGCTAGAGGTGAGGATTGAGGCTCCTTGATTACTGGGCCAGAGCATGGGTGTCACAGGCAGTAAAATGGTTATTCGGGGCATGTCATGCTGTGAGTGCTGCTGTGACACTGCATTGAATACTGGCCTATATAGCATACCTCCTCAGATAGAATGTGGTTCAGTTTTGGGACAGTGTGTATAATACACAATGGAAACAGTTTTGTTGGTAAAAAAGCACTGATATTGTACTATTCACTGTTGTTTGGACACTAACATGTATAATGGCTTTTCAGCATTCTGGCTAAATGAGATTGTTCAAATTATATTCAGAACTTCCTTAATACTGCAAACATTGATTTCAGTTATTTGTGATAGCCACCATTGCTATCTCCTATGGCACATGCAGTCAATACAGAGGTCTGTAGACTACCTAGTATAACATGCAGGGGTTTGAATCTGATAACCACTATCTGTCAACAACTGTGTTGTTTTGCAGTGGCTTATACAGAGACAATAATTATGGTACAGTCAGAAGGCCACCTTGTTTAACAAGGTAGGGCAGCCATACCCCTTATGATAGGAAGGTGCTGTAAGCCCATCAAGGGTGTTCTTCATGTCATAACCAATATGTTTATCTCTGGCATCTCTCTGATATCTCTCCTGGCATGTGTTCAAAAATGGCACAATGTGAATGTTTATTATGTCATTCATTGCTCACTGGCATTAACTATTTCCAAAATAATTATGCTCCATATTACATATCTTCATCCAGGCATTTTTTTATTACTGCAATTGTTTTCATCACACTATACAGCTTAATGGGAAATGAGGGCTTCCATAAAGTATTTTCTTATTGTGGCATGCTGCCAGTCAATCAGAAACTGTGACTGGTCCTCTGTTACAACACATTAATGTGTTTTGGTCCTATTAAGTTGTTACTGTTCCCTGTAATTCCATGTGAGCATGCCCAGTATAATGATGCCTGAGATGTGTGCAACTTACCAATGGAAAACATGAAATCATGAAATGTCATCCGATCTGTGTCTGTATTTATCACTTATGTATGTTGAGTGTTATTATATTACCATTTAGCATTTACATGACTACACAACACTCACTTGTGGCATGTTTATAGGTGATAAACCCTTTTATGATTGGTGCAAATAACATTTATTGTAAAAACATGTCCATTTCTAATGTGCATGACATGGCAGCTGTAAGGTCCTTTTGTTCTTGTGTATACATGCTGACACAGATAAACAGTAGTGGTGTCGGACAGCATGCATAAATTGCCCTGGATATACATTTCAAATGCAATAATTGCAGTTTATGCATTCATCCCATAATGTCTCTTCTGTCCTGGCTAGCTGTTTTTTTTTCAGAAGTGCTCCTTTTTATTCAAACACCTTTACTGAATTATCACTTGTGACATTCACAAATTTACATTCATATAAAAGTAATCAGATATCAAACTATATTAATATAACAGACATTAAACTTCACATATATTGCAATATATCATATAGCCTAAGCAATATTACATAAATTATTCGATTTCTGCCTTTTTTAAAACAAGAAACATCTTTATTAAACCACCACTTACTACATAGGCAATCATACATTTATATAAATGAAAACAAACCATACCGACACAATCCTAGTTGCAAGCATTTTACATCACAAACCATACTGACACACTCTCAGTTGCAAACATTATACATCACTTATAATCTACCCAATCTTTCTCACTAAAACATTACACATCTCATTTAAGTCCTGACACCTTTTAAACCTCCCCTGTATGTATTATTCCCACAATTCTCATTTTTCCTATGTATTTTGCTCCTACCCTTTTCAAAAGATCTCAATTCTAGTTGTTTTATCTCTGTTACTATATTCACTACTTCTAGTATAGTTGGTTTAGATTTTGATTTCCAATTTCTAGTAATTGCTTTTTTTGGCAGCCACCACTAGTAGACACAGCAAAGCCTTACCATGTCTAGGCAATTCCGATTCTATATCATAGCTCAGAAAAATCATCTCCCTTGTCAGACCAATCTCAACTCAGCATTTTATTAATATGTATATCACATAACTCTCCTTTGTTATATTGCAGCTTTATATCCTTTTGTCTGATTTTATTTGTGTGCATAAGTTATGTATTGCCACTGATATTAATTGTCATTGCATCAACATGGCAGGATTTATGTTAGAAATGTTTCTTTGATACTTCAGCACATTTGGTTGCAGTATATGAGTACACTTTACACTTCTTTCCCTCGCCTCTTAACTCATTCACTCCAATGGAGCTCAGAAAGGTTGCACTGTTACTTCCAATAGGCGGAGGTTAAGCCTTTTGACAGAATTGAATTATGTCCTCACATTTCAAATGTTCATATATCTGGGACCATAGGAGTTATGAACGAAGTGTAAATGGTAAACCTTTCAACATAAACAATTTTATAATGGTAGCATTTTTTAGGTTCTAGGTCTTAAACTGAATTTTATAGTCACAGTAAACAGCAACTATTAAATTTGTAATATTTTGCAAACAACTTAAAATATTTCAGCAACATCTCAAGTTACACACATATTGTCAGTGGCATTCTATTCATTTAGCTGAGAGCTTTCATATGAGGCTAAGGAGTTTGTCTGCATTACTTGGTTGTTGAAATATTTAGAAAAATGTGAAAATTATATATGTATAAATTAATATCATAAAAACAGTTAATATCTATATCTGCACTAGAGAGATGTCAAATATTAATGCAGCTGAGTTTTAACATGAAATCTTTTAAAACCTTGTCCATAGCATGGTTTTGGAATTATTGATGCAAATATGAACAAGCAATATTTGACGCCTAGAGGTGTCGATAGGAGTTAACTGCAGATGCACCTGGAGGCATCATTCAGATGTAATGAGTTAATTACTTATACAGCACAATCAGCATTTCTTGTCTATAATTCTCCCATTTCACCTTCCCTCCTTCAAACTTCTTACACTGTACTTGCCCTTAATATTTCTGGGCTACATCAAGTGCTCATATATTAGGTTTGGCTAGATACAGCCCTTTTGTTTGCATTCTGTGACCATGCTTGCAATGACCATTCCATAGACACAATCATTATTGCTGGCCACAAAATGGTGTTTGCAAATGTGTAGGTGCAATGAACAGCATGCATATTCAATTAGCATTGCAGCTCCTCTCCCTAATATGCTTAAATCATGTAGACTTACTGCGTAACCTACATGATTGTTAATGAATCCCAGGGCAAGACTTAACTTATTACAGCTAAGTGATGCCTCCAGGTGCCTCTGCAGTTACGTCCTACTGACACCTCTAGGTGCAAATATTGATTGTTCATATTTGCATCAATAATTCCAAAACCAGGCTACATCCAAAGTATTAAATAAGTTCATCTTAAGCCTACATAATGGCAAACACAAATTAATTTATAATTGACCCCTGTTCATTACAAGCAAAGAGATATTAATTGTTGTACATATTTATATTGCCATAAATTTAATGTTTTTCTAAATATCTCAACAACCAAGTAGCACCTCATATGAAAGCTCTCAGCTGAATGAAGAAAATGCTGCCAACAGTATATGCATGTTGCTCATTGTGCCTACACATTTGCAAGCACCTTTTGATAGCCAGCAATAGTGTTTGCATCCATAAAAAGGTGCTTTCAAGCATGACCACAGAATGTAAACAAAACAGCCTATCTCCAGGCAAACCTAATATACAAGCACTCACTGTAACTTGAGTAGTTACTGAGATATTGTAAGCTGTTTACAAAATATTAGAAACAATGTAGGATGTAGCCTGGTTTTGTTTGTGATTCTGATTGTGTCTATGGAAAGGTCATTGCAAGCATAGTCACAGAATGCAAACAAAAGGGCTGTATCTAGCCAAACCTAATATATGAGCACTTGATGTAGCCCAGAAATATTAAGGGCAAGTACAGTGTAAGAATTTTGAAGGAGGGAAGGTGAAATGGGAGAATTGTAGACAAGCATTTCACACTGAACTGATCATTTAAAGGCTCACTGCTGCTTTTCAGCTGTGAGATCCATTTCTGCAGTTGTACTAAGTAGTGGGGATATTTGTAGCATTTTCATATTCAGGCTTGTATTTGGGCCTAGTGTTTGTGGAGGCTGTGTGTCTGAGCACATATTCAGGGACATCTTGGTTTAGCCAAAGCCATCAGACATTTCAGTGAGAGAGAATTGTTTGAGGTCATTGGCTGACTGAGGTCACCAGGACTACAGCTTAGACTAAGCACCTCATTGGTTCTTTTGAGATTTCTTTCTTAAAAGCTGTCTCAGGTTTCAACTTTCTGTTACCTAAGAAATTCAGTTGTGAGTGTTCTGCCATTTCACACTGAACTGATCGAAGGAAGGACACTGATTAAACTGGGAGCTATAATATATAATATTAAGTATCCTGTTTTTTGTTTATTTTGTTCTTTATTTCTTTGTTATTTATAGCACTTTGTGTACTGTGTATTTTTCTAGCTAGTTTCACTGTGTGTGAGGTATTAACTGGAAATTGTCCACTTTTATTAAGCATCTGTTGGGTTATTTCTGATAACTTGTTGCAGTTAAACTCTTTTTTCTAGAGGCTCCATTAGCTGTTTAAAACTTTCATTTAAAGGCTCACTGCTGCTTTTCAGCTGTGAGATACATATCTATAGTTTGTTTCCCACCCTCCCTGTTGGTATAGTGTTTTTATAGTTGGTGGCTTTGCAGTTGCCCACCCCTAGTGTAAATTTGATCTGGGACCCTCCTCCCAGTCTAGTGTCATTACCTCATTCTACCCAGTACAGGGAGAACATTTGAGAAGGCCAATCAGCTTAGTTTCTGCTACTCCTTTCTCTCTTTCCACAAAAAAAAAAAAAAAAAAAAAAATGTATCTGCTTTTACTGTATTTGTTTCTTCCTACTTTATTTTGCTTTTGTGCCAATTGTATTTATTACTGCTTGGTGTAACTCATTCTAAGCCTCTTAGTTTAAGCACTTGGGCTTCAGACCAGTTGTTTTACATTAGGAAGGTTTGTGGTCTGCACTGTAGTGGCAGAACAGATAGCTTACATCCTTCTAAGTTGGGAACTGCTGATTGAGGGCTCAGTGTCTGTTATTCTAAAAGTGTATTAATTCTGGTTTAAGCACTTGGGCTTCAGGCCAGTTATTTTACATTAAGAGGGTTCGTGGTCTGCACTCTTGTGGGAGGAGAGGCTGGACTCTGCCCTTCTGAGCTGGGAATTTCTGGTTAAAGGCTTATAGTGCCTGCATATTTGAACTGCTTCTTACTGAAATTGGTACACCTTGTTTGCTGTAGCATAGACTAGATCCAGGCCTGCTGAATCTAGCTTTGTTTGTATAACTTGAGCACTAATCCAGGCATTCTTTAAAGTATTCAATGGTATTTATTACTGCTTGGCAGTAACTTGATTAAAGTGTAGCTATCATTCTAAGTCTCTTGGATTAAGCACTTGGACTTTAGACCAGTTGTTTTACATTAGGAAGGTTTGTGGCCTGCACTGTGGTGGCTGGACAGGTAGCTTACATCATTCTAAGTTGGGAACTACTGATTGAGGGCTCAGTGTCTGCTATTCTAAAAGTGTATTAGTTCTGGTTTAAGCACTTGGGCTTCAGGCCAGTTATTTTACATTAAGAGGGCTCGTGGTCTGCACTCTTGTGGGAGGAGAGGCTGGACTCTGCCCTTCTGAGCTGGGAATTTCTGGTTAAAGGCTTATAGTGCCTGCATATTTGAACTGCTTCTTACTGTAATTGGTACACCTTGTTTGCTGTAGCATAGACTAGATCCAGGCCTGCTGAATCTAGCTTTGTTTGTATGCTTATTGTTTGTTTGCTTGTTATTTCCCTGAAAAGCTAATTCTACCTAAAATGCGACTTTTCAGCGCTTCTGTGGATCCCTGGTGATATCTGCATTGCTTACTGTACTTATTTCCTTGTTTCACTTGAAAGAAAGTTACTGTTTGTCATTTTTGCATTTATGTTACCTGTAACACATTGCATTTAAGTTACCTGGCACTTGCTCACTAAAGCAATTATATAAGTCAGCACTAAAAAAATTAAAAGCACTACACCCTCACAAACTCCCCTTGAGTACCTTGTCCCCCATTGACCCTTTTTTTCAATTATAAAGGAATTCCCAATACTATTCTAGCATGTCCAAAGGTCAGTTGTCAATCTCCTCTCCGGTCCAGCTGGTGAATCTAGGAATCTTGAGGCAATGTTGCAACTGCCTCATGTACACAGACAACCCTCTCCTCCTCCCAACAAATTCCAACACATGTGAGAGATGCAACCTTATAGCCAAACTGGAGGCTAAGCTCTCTCAACTCAGTACTGGCATAACCAGTCAGGAGGAGAAGGAAACCACACTCACTACAATTCCAGTCTCACATAGACCTACCACGACAGCAAACCAAACACATAAACACTCAAAAACATACTCGGAGGCTCTAAATAAAAATCTGCCTAAGCAGCAGAGACCTCCAAAGCAGACACCCAAGCAACCGCTACCCCAAAACAAAACACGGGCAACACATAACACACAAAGCCAGTTTGCCAAACAGTCATAGCCCTTAAGGCTAAACAACACACCTGATACACTTGTAATAGGTGACTCTATCGTCAGGCACACTGATGTCCCGCTCACCAGGCTGAACAAGGAGAAGGTCACGGTGAGCTGCCTATCGGGCGCTAGGATCCGCCACATAACACAAGCACTCAGGTCACTCCAAGGCAAGTACAAATATGACTAAGTCATTGTCCATGATGGTGTGAATGACCTGAGATGTACCTCCCTGGACTACATGAAAAGAGACATAGAAGAGCTCTCTGAGCATGTAGCCCAGGCCGGTATGACCCTGACCTTGAGTAGCATCTTACCCTCACCAAGAATGATGGCACAATATGAAGACAAGATGATCAATTTCAACAATTGGCTTAAGTATTGGTGTCATTCAAAGGGGATCCAATGCCTGTCAGCCTGGGATGACATGCTCGACAAGCCACGATGCTTTGCTAGGGATGGCTTGCACCTGTCACCCCTGGGCTTTCAGATATTGGCAAAGGCTCTTGCTACCCCCATAGTGCCTTTTTTAGGCATGGCTCAAAAGACAAACCCACCTCCATAGGTATCACAAGGGATAAGAAACTAAGAGTAATGCTACTCAACGCCAGAAGTCTAAACCTCAAGATGCATGCACTCGAAACTCTCCTTAGCATGGAGAACGTTGATATCTGTGCAGTAACAGAAACCTGGTTCAAGGCTCCAGAGAGCACCCCAGCACTACCAGGTTATACCTCATACCATGCTTTTCAGCCCCAAAACTTGGACCGAACCACAAAAGGAGGGAGAGTATCAATATTCATCAAAGATACCCACACCTCCAGGTTGGTGGCACAGCACAAAGCATCAGAGACTATCCATGTGGAACTAACAGTGGGTAAAACTGCCTTCCAGTTTATAGCCTGCTACAGACCACCCTCCCAAACCCAGGAACCCCACTCGGCCTTCCTGAGAACACTGGAAAATATGAAGGTCTCTCCAAACACCATTATATTGGGCGACTTCAACTACCCAAACATAGACTGGGAGCATTACTCTAGCTCCAACACCCTAGCCCAAAGGTTCCTAGAATTTATAAACTCAAATGCTATGGAACAACTTGTTACCACTCTCACAAGAGGGGAAAACATACTGGACCTGTTCATCACCAACATGGGGACTTTATGCTCCAGACCAGAAGTGTATCCCTCACTGGTAAGATCAGACCATAAACACTGGATATTCACATCCCGACCCCACCCCCTGCCCAGAAAACCACAGTGAAAAACTTGTCTAAAGCAAATTTCAAACTCCTCAAAACCGAGGTGGAATCCTTCAAAGCCCCCGGGCCTGTGGAAAATATGGCCCAGACCGCAGAATCCTTTATAAACGCATTCTATGAACACCTTCAGGAATGCATGGATCATGCAATCCCAAATAAAACCAAGACCCAATCCTCCAAAGGCAGACGTCCTGTCTGGTGGACCCCAGCCATAAACAAACTATACAATAGAAGGAGGAAGCTACTACATGACAGAGCAAAATCCCAAAAAGGGAAGGCATCTCTGATCAGTATTAGCAAAAAAACTACGGGCACTCATAAAATCGTCTAAGGCCAGCTTCGAGAGAAAAATTGCACAGGACACTAAGAATAATCACAAGGCTTTCTTTAGTTATGTTAGCAACCTGGGTGGGAATTCCCAGATATGCTCAGAATTAGTCCAAAATGACAAAAAATACACTGAACCCACAGACATTGCCAACATGCTAGCTGACAGGTTCAGCGCAAACTCCCCCCCCTCCCCACCAAAAGGGCAAATATCTATCCCAGCAGAGTGCTGCCCCTCCTGACATCTCAGATGCTCAGGTAAGAGCCGCCCTATCCAAAGCAAAAAACACAGCATCAAGGGGACCAGACGGTGTCCCGGGCTGCATCCTACATGAACTCCAAGAAGAGCTAAATCCAAACATAAAACTACTGTTCAATCTCAGCCTTACTACAGGATATGTACCCAAAGAGTGGTGTACAGCAACAGTGGTCCCTCTCCACAAAGGTGGTGCCTCAACGGATCCTGGAAACTATCACCCCATAAGCCTGACTAGCTTGGTCTGCAAAGCTATGGAAAAGATCATCATGGACCTCATAAATAAAGATATTGGGGACCTACCGACACTGGATCCTACCCAGTTCGGCTTTGTTAAGGGCAGATCCTGCCTCTTAAACCTGGTTGACTTCTTTGAAACAGTCACCAAGGCCATTGACGAGGGGAAGGTGGTCCACACAGCCTACCTGGACCTCGCAAAAGCCTTTGATACAATACCCCACTCGGGCATTATAGATAAGCTCACCAGCTTAAATATAAACCCCTATGTCACTAGATGGGTTGCAAACTGGCTCAAGGACAGAACCCACATGGTTAGAATTGCTGGAGCCATGTCAGACTCCAAACCAGTTACAAGTGGCATCCCATAAGGCTCAGTCCTGGGACTGCTCTTGTTCGGTATATATATTTTTCGGAGGTACAGGCCAACACGGAAGGACTGTGGCTGACCAAGTTAGCAGATGACTGCAAACTGGGCGCCATAATCGACTCTCCAGCTGACACAAGCATCCTCCAAAAGGGCCTCATAGAAACAGACAACTGGTGCCAGAGCCATGGCCTCAAGCTAAACGTCAAAAAGTGTATAGTCATCCCCTTTGCGAAAAACAAAGTGCCCACAAATTACCACATAGGTGGTAATCCATTAAGTATAGAAGAAGTAATTAGGGACCTGGGGACCCAAGTTGATAGCAATCTCTCATTTGACAACCACGTGGCCAAAGTGGTTAGAAAAACATTTTATATAGCCCACCTAATCATGAAGGGATTCACATCTAGATCAGGGGAGGTCATCGTGCCTCTTTACTCATCCCTCATCAGGCCCATAATTGAGTACAATGCCCCTTTTGGGATATACCTTACCAGACACCTGCAGCAACTGGAAAGACCCCAAAAGTACCTCACCAAGAGGATCAAAGGGCTCAAACAGATGCCATATGCTGCCCGGTTAAAGAAACTCCATCTCTACTCAGTGGCATACTGCCTACTCAGAGGCGATCTGTGCCTGACGTATAAAGCCATTTCCAACCCGGAATTAATGGACATGCTGCACCTCAGAAAATCCAAATCCCATCAAGCCACGCGCTCGAGAGACTTGAACATCAGCACTGAAATAAATAGGACATGCTGGAGGGACAGATTCATAACCCAGAGGCTCCCTTCACTCTGGAATAAAATCCCAGTCCAGGTTAGGCAGAGTCCCTCATTGACTCTCTTCAAGAGGAATCTTGATGAGTGGATGGGAGATCGTAGGCTTACCCCGGGTATCACTTCTGTGTCACTGTTAGACAGAGGCACAGTATACTAACCTCGAAAAAGGGCATAGCAAAATTCATTTAAAATGGGTGGCGAAAGCCAAACACACTCTGGCTAGGCTTATAAATGCCCTAGGGCAGATAGCCTAGTATGAACCTATGAGCCTATGAACCTATGAATAGTTACAGTGCTTACTATTACTTATAAAATCCAGTTAAGACCTATAACCTAAAAAAATACTACCACAATAAAAAAGAGATGTTATGTGATCCGATCTCGCCTACATTCTGAAAGATGGGTTCAGAGCCGATACCTCAGCTCCGACTCGGCACACTTATTCTATAGAGCGAGGCCTCTTATTGGCTGAGCTTTCTTTATCCCAGGATGCACCACCACTAATCCCCCTGATCTCGTTTGCCGCTTACAGAGCTTGGACGTGGTCTCAACATTGGCTGGGCTAAGTACTATATTAATAGTATCTTTTCCTGTCAGAAATTTTCTTTTTTTTCAACCCAAAAGCTGTTTTAACAGCTATTATTTGTGTATGAGTGTGTTTCTTGGTAATTTATTGATTTTTACTTGAAATTTCCTGTCAGAGAAGATTCCTTTCAGTCAGAGGGGCCTTCACTGTTCTAACTGCTTTATTGGTTGTGTGTGGGTCAAGTACCCATTTGAGTTAAAGGGTCTTGACCCTCCTTGCTTTCTTTCTTTCTTTTTTTCTTACTGTAAAAAAAAAAAAAAGGGAAAAGTTTCTCTTTCAGTATTTATATATTGGTTGGCATATTTGTTGTACCTGTATCCTAAGCTGTTTAAAATTTACTGTTGTTCCTGTTTTTTTACAACTATGTCTAAGGAACATAAACCATCCGGTTTTAAGAAGTGCACGAGGTGTGGATTTAAAATGTCTATTACGGACGACCACTCCTCGTCGTCTATTGTCTTGGCCATACATCTCCAAGAATCCTGCAGTGTGTGCCATGCTTTTCCTCTCGAGTCGTCCAGGAGAGGAAAAACAAATTAATCCTTAGAGGATTAATCAAGCCTTCTTTCGAGGAGGCTTTATCTTCCTCTCCTTCTTCTAAGAAGAGGAAAGCTTCGGCTCCGACCAGTCAGTCGGAGCCGACGGCTAAGAAAGGCAAGCAGACTTCTCCATCGGCTCCACGGACTTCGGAGCCGAGGTCGGAACGGTCTGCCTCGATGCCTCCTACCTCGACCCCTCTGGTTTCGGAGCCGAGGTCTGGAGCATTGAGAGGCGGGTCATCCTCATCGGCTCCACTGATATTGGAGCCGATAAGGGTCATCGGCTCAGACAATTCCCCCTTGGAGCCAAAGTCTTTATCAGAGCCGAGAGAAATTTCGGTGAAGGCTTCCTCGGAGTCTGATTCGGACATCGACAGGGTACTCCTTCGACTCTTCCAGTCTCCGGTGTTCCAAAAGATGGTTTCGGCTCCAGCCCATTTGGCTTCGGAGCCGATGGTCCACTCCCTTACAGTTCTTCCTCCTCCAACAGCTTCGGTACCGTTGGAGCGGGTGTTGGTGGAACCAGTGGAGGTGTTAGGGTCAGACCTGACCCTTGCTCCGACTCCGGCTCCTGGGTCGGAGTTCAGTGCACGGACTTCTTCCTTCGGCCCTAGGGGAGAGGCTTTGGGATTGATGCCTTCGGTCCCAAGTCTTCCTCTTGGTGCGTTGGCGGCGGGAGTACCGTCTACTGTCGTGGCCACGGAGGGGGGACCTTCCCAGGATTCTGGTGGTCCCGCCTTCAGGGCTATAAGGAGTGCTCTAGCCAAATCTTCTTTGGCCACCTCCACAGTTTCCCCGGCTCCTTCCCTACTCTTGGAGACTGGGTCGTTGGCAGTTCCCCTGTCAGCAGACAGCGGAGCCCCTGGGCCTCAGGTTACCCCCGCTGGGGTTTCTCCCCCTCTTGGAGGTCCTTCTGAAGCCTCTTCAGATGAACCTCCCAGGAAGAAAACGTGCAAGAGGAAGCACGTTGACTCCCCTGATGAGTCTTTGACATCTGACACCGATCTCGATGATGCAGAGGGGTCCCCCAAGTCGTCCTCGGATGATGTCTCCTTTGCAGACATCCTTGAAGCCCTAAAACAACGAGGCGGCTGGCAGTCCAAACCTCCCTCTGCTGATGAGTCGGTGTTCCTGAAGGCCTTCGGGGCTCAGCCCTCCGCCTCCTGGGTGTCTCCGCCCTTCGACGAGCTCTTGGATTTGATCTGTCGAAGGGCGTGGGAACACCCAGACTCTGTGGAACCGGTGCCAGCTCATCCAAACAAATTTCTTTCAGCACCCCCAGATAGAGAGTTCGTCACGAAAGGTGTGGCTGTGGATGCTATGGTGGTGGCATCTGCTACACAGCAGGATGTAGCAGAGGCTTCTACGTCCATCCATCCTCCTAATAAGGAGTCTAGGAGCATGGATCGGTACGGCAAGCGCACCCTTAGTTCAGCGGCCTTTACTTTGAGGTCTCTGAACTACCTAACGCACTTTATGAGATTCCAGAGGGATCTGATTAAGGAGCTATCCGATACCCTCTTAGGTAACCTGCCTGAGGAGCTGGCCCAGACGGTTGGATCTCAGCTGGCTACGATGTCATCCATCTCGAACTCGTCCATGAGGCTCATCTCGTATGCGGCCGAGGGGGCGAGTAGAGTGGCAGATACAGGCATTGCGCTATGGAGGCAAGCCTGGCTTCGCCTGTGTCATTTTGCGGAGGCCTTCAAGTCTTCATTCGCCGACGCCCCATTTGATGGGTCCTCCCTGTTTGGGCCCAAGGTGAAAGACACACTTACCCACTGTGAACAGGAGGGTAAGACTCTGACTGCCGTAGGGGCATGATTTTCCACTCCCTTTCGGCCTTATTCCAAGGCTAAAAGAGGAGGGAAGATGTGGTTCCGGAGATCGCAGAAGTCTTACTCCTCTCAGCAGGAAGGTTCCCCCTCCAGAGGCAGAGGAGGGGGAAATTCATCAGGAAGATGCCGTCCCAGAGGCGGCAGAGGCCCCTGCAACACTGGAGACCGCAAGTCCTTTCGTGGCTCCTCAACTTTTCATAGTCCCTGAGGGATTGCCCAGCTGCGCTGCTCCGGAGCCAGTCGGGGGTCGTTTTTCGAAGCACCTAAAGGCCTGGGAAAGGATCACTCAGGACCAATGGGTGCTTCGAATTATCGCCGGAGGTTATACCATCCCATTCTGTTGTCCCCCCCCCTCAGTCCAAAAGAATCCCGGACCCGCCACCCAGTCAACGGGATACCGCAGCCATAGAAATTTCAAAACTGCTGCAAAAAGGAGCCATCCAACGGTCCCGCAGACCAGATCGGATTAGGGACTTACTCAAGATTCTTTTTAGTGCCAAAAAAGACCGGGGACTTGAGGCCCATTTTGGACCTAAGCAACTTAAACCGTTCAGTCAAGAAGTCCAAGTTCCGAATGGTCACTTTACAAACCATTCTCCCGTTGTTGGAGAAAGGTGTTTGGATGTGCTCCATAGACCTCAAGGACGCGTATTACCATATCAAAATACATCAAACGTCCAGGAGACACTTGCACTTCAGCCTAGGAAGCAGTCATTTTCAGTTTCATGCGCTGCCCTTTGGTCTCACCACAGCCCCCAGGGTGTTCACCAAATGCTTGGCAGTAGTGACTGCTCACTTGAGGAGTCTAGGATTCCAGGTGTTTCCGCACCTAGACGACTGGCTTCTAACTGCCACCTCAAAGCATCTACTTCTACAGAGCCTGCAGGCCACAACATCACTGGGCAATTCCCTAGGAATCACCTTCAATTGGCCAAAGTCTGTGTTACGGCCATCTCAAAGGATAAAATTCATAGGGGCAGAGATAGATTCAAATCAGATGCGGGTCTATCTACCTGCAGACAGAATTCAGATCATACAAAGTCAGGTTCGAGCCCTACTCCCCAAGTCCAAAGCCCCAGCCAGAATGGTCTTGCAACTATTGGGATCGATGTCTGCCACAGTTCTGCTAGTTCCCTTGGCAAGGTTACACATGAGAATCCTCCAGTGGCTTCTCTCAACTCAATGGTTCTTTCAGGAACTCCCTCTCAATCATCTAATATGGATCACAGAATCTTGCAGAAGAGACCTTCGCTGGTGGCTAGTGTCTTCCAATTTGGATCAGGGCGACCCTTTGCTCTTCCTCCTCCGGCAGCCACGTTGACCACGGACGCCTCCCAGACGGGGTGGGGGGGGCATTCCCTGGGCAGGTCAGTCCAGGGCAAATGGCATCCGGAAGAGACCTCTCTCCACATCAACATCCTAGAGATGAGAGCAGTACTCCTGTCCCTTCAAGCCCTTCACTGTTACCTCCCTCAGGGCGTAATTGCTGTTCACACGGACAACATGTCAGTTGTCTGGTACCTGAACAAGCAGGGAGGGACCAGATCCTATCCTCTTTGCAGAGAAGCGATGAGGGTCTGGGAATGGGCAATCTCAACCAATCGCTTCCTAGTGGCAACTCACATACCAGGCAAATCCAATGTCGTAGCCGACAGGTTGAGCAGGACCATTCTCTCTCCTCATGAGTGGTCTCTGAACATAAATATTACAAGACAGATTTTCAGCGAATGGGGAGTTCCTTGTTGCGACCTCTTCGCGACTCCTCTGAATGCGAAGTGCAAGGATTTTTTCTCCCTATCCCCGGCTCCGGGGAAGAGCCCTATGGACGCGTTAGTCCATCCTTGGCCCACCGGCCTGCTTTATGCCTTCCCTCCAGTTCTGCTACTACCCAAGGTAATTCAGAAGGCTTCTCTCTTAGGGAGCAAGATGATCTTAATTGCTCCTTACTGGCCTCGTCAAGTCTGGTTTCCCTATCTTCGAAAACATGCTCTGGAAGGTCCATGGTTCCTGGACCAGATCCCAGACCTACTGACTCATCAGTCGGGACTACTACACCAGTCCCTACACACATTATGATTGACGGCCTGGCTCCTCCTCTTCCAACCATAGTCAGGAGACATGCACTGAACCCAGAGGTAGTGCGCATATTGTCTTCAGCCCACAAGTCGACTACGAAGAAACTTTATTTTAGCAAATGGAAAAGATTTGCTATATGGGCTCAACTCCAGGGCCTGGACCCCATTTCAACTCCCGTAGCAGAAGTACTCAAGTTCCTAACCTCCCTTTTCAACCAAGGCTCTTCTGTTTCTACCATCAAAGTACAATTGGCAGCAATTTCTAACTTTCATGAATCCATAGACTCACCTTTAATGAGCAACAGGTTGTGTAAGACCTTCTTGAAAGGTGCTGCTCTATTAAGACCTCCAGTTTCTCATCCTGCACCTCCATGGGATCTGGATATAGTATTACGTGCCTTGACTTCTTCCCCCTTTGAACCGGCAGCTACCTGTGATTTAAAGTTTCTATCATGGAAGACAGCTTTCCTAGTGGCAATTACTTCAGCCAGAAGGGTTTCAGAACTTCAAGCTTTGTCAGTAAAACCTCCGTACTTGGTTTTTCATCCAGACAGAGTTTCCCTCAGACCGAATCCTTCTTTTGTTCCTAAAGTCTGCTCTACTTTATGCTTACAACAGTCATTAGAGCTCCCAGTGTTTTTCCCAAAATACTCCAATGAAGCGGAATTTATTTTCCACACTCTAGATGTCCATAGGCAGTTACGTTTTTATTTGGATAGGACCAAACAGTCAAGGAATACAGATCAGTTGTTTGTGTCCTTTGCAGAAAACAAATTGGGCAATGCAGTCACAAAGGTCACTATTGCCAAATGGATCAGGGACTGTATTACTCAAGCTTATATTTTTTCTAACGAGGAGCTTTCCACCTCTGTCAAGGCTCATTCTACAAGGGCTATGGCTACTTGGTAGCATTTCATTCTAAGCTTGCTATTGGTGACATTTGTGCTGCGGCTACATGGTCTTCCCCGCATACTTTCATTTCTCACTACAAATTAAATGTGGTATCTAGAGGACGAGCTTCATTTGGTTCCACAGTGCTCAGGAGTGTTTTCCAATGAGCCACCCGGGATTTAGGTGCTAGGGACGCTGTCCCATCTTTCAGAATGTAGGCGAGATCGGATCACATAACATCTTTTAGTTATGTACTCACCATAACTTCAGATGTTTGGGATCCATCTACATTCCTAATAACCCACCCTCCTTCCCCCTTCCTTGGAGATCAGAGGATATCAGAAGGTCCGAATCCTGTTGTTTCATCTTGAAACATCTAACAATGTTATATAAACAAGCTGTGCATGTGTGCATGAATGCGGACAAACAAGATCTGGGGGATTAGTGGTGGTGCATCCTGGGATAAAGAAAGCTCAGCCAATAAGAGGCCTCGCTCTACAGCATAAGCGTGCCAAGTCGGAGCCGAGGTATCGGCTCCGAACCCATCTTTCAGAATGTAGGCGAGATGGATCCCAAACATCTGAAGTTATGGTGAGTACATAACTAAAAGTTTGACATTTATACTTCTTTAGTTACCCCTATGGTTCCAGAGATATGATCATTTGTATGAAATGTGAGGACATAATTTGATTCAATCAAAAAACTTAGGCTCCACCCATTGGAAGTTTCAGTGCAAGCTTCCAGAGCTTCATTGGAAGGAATGAGTTAAGTGATGCTTCATAGCATCGATGGGGGAAAGTGAAGAGGGAAAATGTTTAATGAATATTTTATTTTGAAGTACACATTTCATTTAAAAATGGATTCCTGGCAGTTTTAGTCTGCTTCTCATGATTTATTTCCTGCCAAAATGAAAATGCCATCATGGCTAGTGCAGAAAGTTCTATTATGGAATTTGGAACTAGTGCCTAATATGGAAAGGTATAGACATAGAAGCAGGAGATCCTTAATTAGCAAACATAATACAATTGTGTTTATCTTTAATAGGTCAGTGGCTGTTGCATAATAGACACTATAAAAAAGAGCTATAAAATAATCAAGCTTTTTATGGTTCAAAGAGACAGGACATTGATTGCCTAGTCTCCTACATACGTGTGTTTGTTGCATTAAATGAGAATTTTCTGCTGAACTGTCTTGTCCCAAGTTATTTTGTTACCTTAACACTAGCTTACCCAATTGTATCTCAAATAAACTACTGCATATACACACACACACACACACACACACACACACACACACACACACACACACACACACACACACACGCACACACACACACACGCACACACACACATATTTCCAGGAAGGCTAGTAATACTCCTTTGTGTTGCAACCTCATTTTATTCTGACCAAAGGTAAATCAATGTCTCCATTCAGAATTCAGACTAGAATATACAAGATTACCAGTTAATATACCATAAAAGATAAGCCAAATAAAATATAAAAGCTGATAGTAGATACTAGTGTGAGCCAAGATATCTTTTTCTATTCTCACAAGTGGATTCCACAGTCCTGCATCAACAGACAGAAGTACTCTTCTATCAATAAATACATAGATAAATAAGTAAATAAATAAGTAAATAACCAGCCACATGCTTTTACAATAAATAAATAAAATTCCCTACTAAAAGAAAGTTGAGAAATACAGTTTTAGAATTAAATTTACAAAGAAGGGGTTACAATTGCCAAAGTAGCAAAATAAAACAAAATGAACAGATGGATTGCCTAAAAATGTCTGTCAAACAGCTAAACATTTCCTAAATAGCATCTAGCTAAAGAAATTGCTAGGATCTGCCTACTGTCTAAAAAGTATAATATGCAACAGGTAAGCAAATTAGAGCAAAATCACATCTGAAGGTAATGTAAAGTGCATGAAAAAGACATTTCTAAAAAGTTATCTGAAGTAGATTTTGTTGCGGGTCTTTCAAAGGAAGAGATAAGTTTTCATAGCATGAAGGTGACATAATTTATGCCTTGAAGTGAGCATTTTGGGTTGGATCACCACTTAGAGATACACAATTGGCACAAATTCTTCCCAAATAAATCTTTTCTCACTTGCATCTGATCACGCAGTCCCAGTTTCCTGGCGTGAGAGTCTGACCTTCTGCTTTGTCAGTCATATTCAAGCATTAGACATAAATTTCAGCTGAATGATGCAAGTCCTTAAAACATTGTTCAGCTACATATAAGTAGCACATTTAGCTTGGTTCAGTGTAATAAAATTGTGCATGTGCTTCAGACTACTCCTCTCACATTAAGAATACAGATTATTTTAATTTACTGCCACACCTGTTAAGTAAAGCAATTACCTGCCCCCACATAAAGGTCACAGTTTAAACTTTGCAGATAGCTGCAGGTCCAGAGCAAAACATTTACATGTACTATACTGTCTTTTTTTCCAGGATTTTAAATTTGCTGCTTTACATATCTGTATTTTCCAGAAAAAAAACAGTTGCATGCTATACACATTTTTATGCATTCTCCACCTTTTGTGATGTTATTAAAAAAACATTGAAGGTTTATATACATGTTTTCACATTATTTTAAAACGAGCAATGGCAATTTCAATCACATAGCTGTAATTTACATCTGGAAAATATCTATAATTGCCTGAATTCATTAAACTTCCTTACATCGTCCGGTACTACCTTGCCCCCAGAAAATTTTCTTGAGATATCCTCAAGAAAATAAACTTTAGTTGAGTGCGCAGCCCACCTGGTTTCACACCAAATTCATTTTCCTAAAAGGGCATCTGAATTTGAATCTGATAATAATGGTAGACCCTGCCTGAATCGCCTTCCTTATCAGGCTTTTGACAAATCTTACCAATACACACTCTATGACCCAGATAAGACAATTGTCTCCCTCCTGCACTTGACATGCCCTTGGTTCCTTGTTTCTGTGCATGGCACTCTCCCAGTTGGGTACACCCTGGCTTACAAGTGAACATGTTCCTGAACTCTTGTACTCCTCTCTGCTGCTCAGATTGCTAAAATTGGATATAACACAGCTGCTGTGAAATTGCTACTTCATGCACTGAAGTATCAGTCTGAGCCTAAGTGTGAAGGGCTGCCATAACATCCCCACTCTGATTACTCCTGTACTGCACATGAGTGCCAGTGACTTCATCGTGTTAACTAGGTAGACTTTGTGTTTCTTCCACCTCCCTGGCAACACTGGCATGTAGCTAACACCACTTACCCTTCTCACAGTAGTGACAGCAGCCTGCCATGCTGCCTATAGCTTATTGTGTTGAACAAGAATAAGCTCCATCAACTTCTGCTCAACAGTGTATTCTTGGGATCTGTCTGTGCAGCCATCCCAGAACTTTTACTGAAGTTGTGCTTATGCTAAGCCCTCTTGTGTCAAAGCCATGAGCACCATAAGCTCAGTCACAGAATTTAGGACATAGTCCCCAGCAGATGCCTTGTGGGAACTATATTTACCTTCAAACTTATCATTAATTAAATCCAGGGGCCCATTCACCCTGTGACCATGCATTCTCTCAAATGGGCAAAAACATGTAGTTACATGGGGCCTCTCTATATATACAAAGAGAAGATCCTGCAAATATTGTCCTATTTCCCAGTTAAATTGATCTCTGAATACTGCAACATGGTCTTAAGAGTACAACTGTACCACTTCATCAGTCCATTGGTCTATAGATAACAGGGGATAGTTTTTAAATTCCAAATGTGTTACCCCACAATGCTTCCAGAAATATGTCAGTAGGTATAACAACAGGATAGCACCCCTGTCCGTCAGTATTTCTTTGTAAAAAAATGAATGTATCATCACATTAAACTGTACACGTTCATGTGACTGACTACCTCAGAACTATTTCTCAGTAGCTACGGTTTCCACTTCTTGAATTACTATCAGGTATGATATACATTTTAAAATATAACACCCATGTCCCAACTGTGGGGGTCCTAAAGGAAAAGTAGCATTTCCATTCTAAGCTTTTTTCTAAAGACCACTAGACAAGTAGGCCTTAGCACAATAGTATGTAATAAAAGACTGCTCTGCTCTTGCTAGTTATTAACTGAGTATTCTAGTACATTTAATTGCTCTAAGAGACCAGCATCAGTTAAACAAGATTGTTGGAACAGGACATTAAAATACATTTCTAACAGGGATCTGCTAAGGTTATTCATTAGATGGTCATAAAACTTTAGCCACTGAGTGATGGATACAGCAACCTTTGTAAATGTAGATCTTTTTTTTTTCTAGTTAAGGGGTATGGTACCTTGTAAAACTTCTTATTGACAAGGATATGGGAGAAGATATAAAGCAAATTAAGTAAACTGTTGCAAGTAAAATTTCAAATGTATTAAGGATTAAACTCATTACATCCGGGTGACGTCTCCAGGTGCATCTGCAGTTAACTCCTGTTGATACCTCTAGGAGTCAAGTATTGTTTGTTTACATTTACATCAAGAATTCCAAAACCATGCTACTAAAAGGTTTTAAAAGATTTTATGTTAAAGCTTACACAATATCAACCTCAGCTGTATTAATATTTGACCTCTGTCTAGGGCAGGTAAATAGATATTAATTGTTTTTATTATATTAATTTATATAGACAATATTTTCACATTTTTCTAAATATCTCAACAACCAAATAACACAGACAGAACTGCTTAGCCTCATATGAAAGCTTTCAGCTAGATGAATAAAACGTCGCTAAAAGTATGTCTGTAATCTGAGTGGCTGCTGAGATGTTGTAAGTTGTTTACAAAATATTACACATGTAATAGTTACTCCACTGGATTCTGCATGCCTTGCATGGTGTGCAGGATTTGTGCAGGAGCTCTAGTAGGCAATATGTCTGCCGTGTGATCCAGGAACAGCCTGCAGGGGTGTGCACGAGCGCTCCTGCACTAGTCCTGCACGGACTAAGCCCCTGTATGCAAATCACCCCATTTGCAGGAGAAATCCATGCAAATGAGGTGAATGTGTGATCCAGGAAGCTTGAAACCGGCCATACAGGACTAGTGCAATCTGCAGAAATGTACTCGGTTAGTAACCGAGTACATTTCTGGAAAATCCAAAATGGAGCTGTGACAGCTCCAAATAAAGGCTGCATATCAGTCAGGAAGCATGCCAATGGCCAAGTATAAGGCCATTGCCATTGCAAACAGCATAAAAAAATTAAAAAATCAACTTTTATTATTTTTTAGCCGATCTCAGCTGTTTAAGCATAGGGCAGTGGCGTGCAAACGGGATCGGGGGAAAATAATAAAATAAACCTAAAATAAGCATTCTAACTAAAATCACTATTCTGCCATGAAAGTCAATGGCAGGCAGAAGACAACATGGCCAGTGAGTAGTGGTTGCTAAGGGGGGAGGCTCAGTGTGAGACATGTAACTATGCATTAGCAGGCAATCCAATGCAAATGAAGGGAACGATAGTGAATCAAGGTTTTCCCCAGCATGCTACTCAGGTCCGAACAGTGCAAGAGTAGGAATAGTTTGGTGCAAGCCTAGGAGTTAGCTGACATCATGGGGGTGTGTGTCAGGCATAGTGTAAGCGGATTGGAGCCCTGTGGCTCAGGTTTGCTCCTAAGCACAGCTAAGCAAGGGTGTGTCTGACTCTGTCTAGCACTCTTTACATTGCCTAAGTGGGAGTGCGTGTTGCGCACCGGGTTTTAAAGGTTTAACAAACAAGTTAAACCAGGAAATAGAAGCTCTGTGCACATTTGAGCACTGTGTTTGTGCAGCTCACACCTGGGCTTAAACAGGAAGGCAATGGGAAGGGAAAACAGCAGTAGGAAGGTAATCTAGGAGAACTAGCATAGCTGGCAGGTGAAATGTATCAGAATCAGCCAATTATACAGGCATCAGACCAGCCCAGCCCAGAACACTACTATAAACTATGCTAACACCTTCCCATCTGTTTTTTCCCACACTGAACACCACCATTGTAAGCAAGTGGGGAACTTTTAACAATCAAAACAACAAAATGATAGGGGCTGCAATAGCTATCATACAACAACTTGTGGAAGAGGCTGAAGGTGGTGAGGATGTGAATGCTGTCGATCAGCCCACAGTGAAAAGATGGACAAGAGTGTACATACCCAGGGTAACCTTCCAGGGGCTACATGAGTTGGAGATAGTGGAGAGCTATCGGGTGGACAGGGACCTCCTACAGCAAATTGTTGAGCTGTCCCGGCCACGCCAGACACACAGAACTAACAGAGGGGAACCCATCCCAGTGGATACCAAGGTATGTGTAGGCCTAAGAATATTAGCTACAGGTACCTTCCAAAGGCCAACTGGGGATATGATGGGGATCTCACAGACATCAGCATCCAATGTACTCCACCAGTTCCTGGATGCCATTTCAGCACATGTCAGTGAGCATGTATATTTCCCCAACACCCGTGAGGCATTGGCAAGCAATATGCAACTGTTCCACCAAATAGCAGAATACCCTGAGATAGTGGGTGCTATAGACTGCATGCAAATATACATCAAAGCACCACCCGGTGAGCAGGGTAGGGTCTACATCAACCGCAAGGGCTTCCCTTCCATCAACTGCCAGGTCATGTGCGATGCCCAGGGCATAATAATGAATGTGTGTGCTGGCGGGTCTATATTAGAACACCAAACTTTCAAAATTTTGAGTGTTCTAATATCGAACCCCATTAATCAAATATTTAAAACATCGAACATGCAGAACAGCAAATTTTTTCCTAGGGAAAAAATTCACTGTTCCAAAACACCTACACACAAGCACACCAAACAAACAGCAATCCACACACATACACCTAAACGTTTACACCTAACCCTACACTAAACTATACATACACCACTAACTATCCACTTACCTTAACCCAAACCCTAAGGTACGTCACTATCGCACAGTCACCTCACCCGCGCCCTAACCCTAACTCACCTAACCTGACCTAACCCTCACGTCTACACAATTGTACACTTCCCTGAACCCGACCCGTAACTTTCCACCACAGCACTGAAAATATTGAAGCAACAGAAATGGACAACCGAATTCTTTCCATAGGAAAAAATTTGTTTTTCTATTTCTTTAATATTTTCAGCATTCGCTGAAAATGGGTCGATATTAGAACACTCAAAATTTTGAAAGTTCGGTGTTCTAATATAAACCCATGTGCTGGCTGCCCTGGAAGCTATCATGATTCCCACATCTGGCATCTGACTCAGCTGTACCAGAGATTTGCCAATGGGGACATCCTTCATGGTCACCTAGTGGGTGATGCTGGATACACACTGGAGCCGTGGCTGATGACACCCATCAGAAATGCACACACACTCGAACAAAAACACCATAATGAGGCACACGCACAGACCAGAATTATAGTAGAGCATGTGTTTGGGATGCTCAAGTCATGGTTCCAGTGCCTGGACACATCCGCTGGAGTCTTGCAGTACTCACCAGCTACATGTACTCAAATTGTCATTGTATGTGCCATGCTACACAATATGATCCTGTGGAAACAGCTGCAGCAGGAACAGCACGGAGCAGGGCCACACAGCCCCCCACCATTGCCAAGGCTTGAACAGGCACAAAGTGACTCGGAGAAGGAATAACCTGACCCTGCCCCAGTAGGCAGAAGGAGGCATGCCCAGTATGCCCTGGCCTTGGCAGAGGCAACACATAGCACATACACTGACACAGGAGGGACCCAGGGAATAACACCTCTCTCTGACTCTCACATACAGTAAAAGGGATGCCAAACATGACACTACCTGTGCTCAACCATGTGTAGGGAGTGTACTATGTGCATCCAACATAGGCAGCCCTGCAGCACCACCCTCAATACTGGGACAGCCACAAGGTAAGTGACTCACACATGCCAGTCAGGGAGGTTCACGTACCCAACAACAGTCAAAGCAAGCAGGACAGGTGTAGACAAACACAAACAAAGGCTGTGCTATGGGCTCTGAATGATGCCTATGGGTAACCTCCCCAGGCCTACACAGACAGATCACAGCAGGTCAGGTAGCATGACATTAGTTCTGAAGGGTAGGAAGTCAGAAACTAATATGTAGGTAAATCAAGGCTAAGATCTGTAGTACACTGGTATGCCTCTAGTCAGCATGATAGCTTAGAATACAGAATGAAATGGAGTACCTGACATACCACTACAGTCATAGCAAATGTGTACAAGTGTCAGGTGTGCCCCCCATCCAACATAGTAATGTAATAACAGTCAGGTGTGCCTCCCCTAATCCTGTGTAGACATGTAGAAAAAGTTAGGTGTGCCCCCCCATTCTACGTAGAAATGTAGTAGCAGTCAGGTGTGCCCCCCAGTCTTGTGTAGAAATGTAGAGATAGTCAGGTGTGCCCCCCCATCCTATGTAGAAATGTAGTAACAGTCAGGTGTGCCCGCCAATCCTGTGTAGAAATGTAGAAATAGTCAGGTGTGCCCCCCATCTTACGTAGAAATGTAGTAACAGTCAGGTGTGCCCTCCAATCCTGTGTAAAAATGTAGAAATAGTCAGGTGTGCCCCCCATCCTACGTATAAATGTTATAACAGTCAGGTGTGCCCCTCCAATACTGCGTAGAAATGTAGAAATAGTCAGGTGTGCCCCCCATCCTATGTAGAAATGTACTAACAGTCAATCCCAAATGATCGACGGATACCCTGCCGAAACAGTATGCTACCTGTAGGTGTACAACACGAAGGTCTGCACTGCAGTACAAACTACCTGGACTCGATGCTCACACACACAGAGAAATTAAGGAAATGTCAGTCAACAACATACTGAAAGGTCATACTGGGCATGCTCACACACACAGAGAAATTAAGGAAATGTCAGTCAACAACATACTGAAAGGTCATACTGGGCATGCTCACACACAGAGAAATTAAGGAAATGTCAGTCAACAACATACTGAAAGGTCATACTGGGCATGCTCACACACTTAAACAAATGAAGGCCATGTCTGCAAGCACCAGTGGACCAGACATATCTGGCAGTCGCAGATGTTAGTGCAGACACTCCTCAGTATGCACCACTCATGCTTTGCATGCACATTGAATAGGAATACAGACATATATCTAAGGACAACACACTATAATAAGCCAAAGGTAGATGTGCATAGATGTGTGGAAGAGGGTGACTGTGACAAGGAGGAATCCAGACCTGTCCCACCCAGCACACAGCCAAAGGGCCACAACCACATGAGGTGCAGATGTCACTCACTGTAGATACAAGCCACCGGTATCTGTCAGCATTACAGACTATGTGGTGCAAGTGCTAGCTGTGCAACATGACTGTACAAGGAAGTAGTCATCTAGCAGCTGTATACACATACCTGTGAAATATGACCCATGTGGTGTTTCAACCTCTAGATGAATGGGTTATGGCCCATGCACACACACTGCCCTCCCCATAGCCCTACTATGACAAGCCTGCTGGGGTCATCCACTGTGAAATACACCTTTGGGAGAGTTGTAGCCCAGTAATCTCCATGGCGCATCCTATAACTGTGTACTGCAGTAGTGTGATAAAATAGTTAGTAGGAGTTCCAATCCCTGACATGGCAACTGTATGTGTGTGTGTGTGTGTGTGTGTGTGTGTGTGTGTGTGTGTGTGTGTGTGTGTGTGTGTGTGTAGACAGCAATGCTTTTTAGGGTAGTCACACTCCCTACAATTCAAATGCTCTACTTTGGTAAGGTTTCTGATGTCATCCACCTAGAAATACATCTCTGGGAAGATTGTAGCCCAGTAATCTCAGTAGCACGTCCTATAACTGTGTACTGCTGTAGTGTGATAAAATAGTTAGGTAGGAGTTCTAATCCCAGACTTGGTAAGTGTGTGTGTGTGTGTCTATCTGTCTCTGTCTGTGTAGAAAGCAATGCTTTTTAGGGTAGTCACACTCCCTACAATTCAAATGCTCTACTTTGGTAAAGCTGCTGATGTCATCCACCTAGAAATACATCTCTGGGAAGGTTGTAGCCCAGTAATCTCAGTAGCGCATCCCATAACTGCGTACTGCTGTAGTGTGATAAAATAGTTAGGTAGGAGTTCTAATCCCAGACTTGGCAAGTGTGTATGTCTGTCTGTCTGTCTGTGTAGAAAGCAATGCTTTTGAGGGTAGTCACACTCCCTACAATTCAAATGCTCTACTTTGGTAAGGCTGCTGATGTAATCCACCTAGAAATACACCTCTGGGAAGGTTGTATCCCAGTAATCTCCATAGTGCATTCCAAAACTGAGTACAGCTGTAGTGTGATAAAATAGTTAAGTAGGTGTTCTAATCCCAGACTTGGCAATTGTGTTTGTGTGTGTGTGTAAGTAGAGAGCAATGCATTTTAGGCTAGTCACACTCAGTACAATTCAAATGCCCTACTTTGGCAATCCTGCAGATGTCATTCACTGTAAAATACACCTTTGGGGAAGGGGCACTCCAGCAATCCCCATGGTGTGTCCTATAATATGCTGTTTATCATGCTGTAGGGTGATATAGAACTCTGGTAGGGATTCTATTCCCACACATGGCAGTTATGGACGTTTTGTGTGTTTCTATGTCTGTGTAAGGAGCAATGCATTTTAGGCTAGTCACACTCAGTACAATTCAAATGCCCTACTATGTCAATCCTGCTGATGTCATTCACTGCGAAATACACCTTTGGGGAAGGGGCACTCCAGCAATCCCCATGATGCGTCCTATAACATCATTATGCTGTAGTGTGATATAGAACTCTGGTAGAGGTTCTATTTCCACACAGGGCAGTTGTGGACATTTTGTGTGTGTTTCTATGTCTGTGTAGGGATCAATGCATTTTAAGCTAGTCACACTCAGTACAATTCAAATGACCTACTTTGGCAATCCTACTGATGTCATTCACTGTGAAATACACCTTTGAGGAATGGGCACTCCAGCAATCCCTGTGGCGCATCCTATAATAGCATCATGCTCTATTGTGATATAAAACTCTGGTAAGGGTTCTATTCCCACACATGGCAGTTGTGGATGTTTTGTGTGTGTTTCTATGTCTTTGTAGGGAGCAATGCATTTTAGGCTAGTCACACTCAGTACAATTCAAATACCCTACTTTGGCAATCCTGCTGTTGTCATTCACTGTAAAATACACCTTTGGGGAAGGGGCACTCCAGCAATCACCATGGTGTGTCCTATAACAGCATCATGCTGTAGGGTGATATAGAACTCTGGTAGGGATTCTATTCCCACACATGGCAGTTGTGGATGCTTTGTGTGTTTTTATGTCTGTGTAGGGAGCAATGCATTTTAGGCTAGTCACACTCAGTACAATTCAAATGCCCTACTTTGTCAATCCTGCTGATGTCATTCACTGTGAAATACACCTTTGGGGAAGGGGCACTCCAACAATCCCCATGATGCATCCTATAACATCATCATGGAGGTGGTTGTGAGTGTGTAACAACTGAACTCAATATGGAGCAGATTTTGCAAACTTCTTATATTGTGGGCCAAGTATATATCACAATGTCCACCGTACAAGGATAACAGATCTGAAATAGCCGAGAGCTGGTGTGCAAATCCATACCCCTAAATGTGACATCAATGCCAGCTGAACAACATTAGCAACCCTTGTATTACCCAGGGAACACTCTCAACCCATGTATCATACACACACTTGCCTAGACAACAGCTGCTATGTTGGTAGTACCCTGCATATTGCCCACTGATAGTAACTATGGTGTGACTGCAGTGAGCTACAGGGGGCATGGCACCCTGTCCATCAGTCCAATAGACATGTACATGCAACAGTGCACCTCCCCCATGATCCCCACTGGACACCTGCAACACCTGTGGTGCCATCAAATGTGACCCACATAGGACATACCATGCCTGAAAGACAAGCCCTGTATGGACAGATGCCACTGACACCAGGGAATACTGGTATCACGCTATCAATGTAGGTGCAGGGTCAACCTGCTGTCCATTAACAGTTCCTGCCACATGAGGCCAGGACTGGCACATCTGATGATAACACTCTGTGTACACAACATTGGCCAGACACCCCAGGTACAGTTCCACGTCACTGTACATGCATGTGGGAGGTGTGCACATCCCAGACACTGTCCATATCATGGACTAAAGAACACATACATGGCAAGCAATGCACAGCATTGGCCACATGCAAGAGTCACCCAGGTGACTGGATGGTGAATATAATACCCACCTCTATGGGCAACTTCAGACACGACACTACACCCCTGAACCACATTGCAGACCATTGTCATGTGGCCTGATGCCAAGGTATACCCAACACTTAGCCTTTTATAGCCATCTGGCACCGTCAACCACAACACACCCATGAAGCAGTGTACCCATGCATGCCAGTACTGGCACCCGTGTCTGTGTGTGTGGTGTATGATGCATATGACCACATTCATAATCACTACAACCCCCATTGGCATACTGAAGCATGCTGTCTGATGTCAGACTCCTCCACATACCCTTTGCACATATAACCTCCATATGACCCCTGTGGTGCATGTAATACCTGCACAGTACTGTGTTTGGCAATCCCAATAGTGATGAGTTGCATTGCTGGCCCTGCCAAGTGTGTCAATGTGTGTGTGTCCCTGTGAGAGTGTGGCTGTGCTGATGCTGACACCTGTTCATGCAGACAGGCATGTGTACTACACCTACCACATAGCTAGCATATCCCTGTTGCAGATGTCACTCACCATCACATATACATTCTGAGGGCTCCCCAACATGTAACCTATATGGTGCATCCACTAACTGCATGTACATGTGATAGCACTACATAGTCATTAGGGATTTGATACCCTGTACTGGTAGGTGTGTGACACAAACATGCTTAAGTTTTACTCTCCCACCCCTCCCTGGATTTTCTGTGCCTCTGTCTGCCTCTCTCACTCCCTCACTGTGGATGTGGAGACTTACACCTGCATTGCTTAGGCAGCAGCATGTGTATTTTAATTGATGCTCAGGATCAGCTGGTGGCATCTGCATGAATTGCAACCTTCCTCTAGCTGATTGCTTGTGGAACAGCTGTGGTAACATTCCCATAGCCAATTGCATGAAAACACACACCAGTGTCTAGGAACATCATGTTGGTGTTAGGCCTTTCAGTCACTGTGAGCAGGAACTCGATCTGTTTTTTTGGCAAACAGCATATCAGATGGATTGGGGATTTACCTCTAACAACATACACTGTGGAAACGGCCCAACACACAGGAGGGGGATGTGCCTGACCTGACTACAGACTGTAAGTTCTGCTATACTGCATTTGGAGTAATGTTAGTTTAACAGGGTGTGTGTGGATATGGCTGCCCTACATGTTTTCATGCCTGCCATGTCAGTGCTATGTTTATGAGGGAACACCCATCTGTAGGGTCATCTACAGACTGGCCAGTGTGTGGTGCCTTTTGTTTCAGGTGTTACCCACAGAGCACCTATCTGTGAACTGCAGAAGGTAGTATGAGGATTACAGTCTGTAGATAGTGACAGCTATGAGAGTTACTGACTTCATATCCCTCATAGGACATATGTTGCAACAAACCCAGTAACAACAGTAAATGTATGAGGTTATCACAGCAACATGTCAATATTGCCCCATGTATGTGCCTCCAGCCACAACCCTGTCAACCTTTGTACATATGTCATGCAGTAAGGGGTGCATATGTGCTGTACACCATAATTAGTGACATCACATCTGATAACAAGCCAGTGAGATATCAGACTGCTACACATGTTATGTATAGCAGGGGTTATATTTGATGACATAACCTGGACATTCTGTGGTTGTGTGTACAGTACTGAGGTCTATGTACTTATGGTGATAGTTGGCAGTGTGTGTATTGTTAATATGTACCTTGGCCTGTGTACAGACTGTGGTAAATGTCATTGTTCTTGGTCATGTTCCATCTGATGTTACATGCTGCTCCAATGTATGTTACCCTATCAGCTGACATGTTTGTAGGGCCATACATGCACATGTCCCATACCACAGACAGGCATCGGAGCACACTGTGTAATGGCCCAGTATATGTAGGATTAGTGTGTGAGTGGCACATATGAGGTTGGTGTTGAACAGATAGTCTATATACTGTAATAATATGCTAGCATACCATATGTGGCTGTGGCTGTGTTCACATTGGTTGTGGTTATGTACTTTCACACAGGTGTATGTTACTCTGTGCTGTGGCATGTCTGTAGAGCCTGCTATATATGCAGGTACATGTGCATTCCCCCATAAAAAATGTAGCCAGTGTTGAGCCGGTCTGCCTGTAGCATGCACAGTGTTTTGTTACATGCCTAGCAGCTTAGTGTACTTACCAGAGAGATATAATGTCCAGATACTTGCCAGATGTACTGCTGCTGAGCCACCATAACAGTCATGTATGTCAGACAGAGCAGTGGGATGCTGTATAGATGTATATCAATATCTAGTGGGTAGTATGTGGTCATGGCACCTCTGAACCATTGGTTAGTATGTGGCAGGACAGACAGGGATGTGTCAATGCATAACCTGTGGGGGCACATGTATACCAGTAGTTACGTGTTATACTCACCTACATGGCTGTTAACATCCACATTGTCAGGATTGCTCCACATGTCTTGCACTAAAGGGTTATGTGTACACCTTGTCAGACTGTCCACATATATTGGAAATTATCCCTGCTGTAGTCCACAGGAGCATTATGTGCTAGCAGTGGTACTGTATTATGATGTGCTTCAGATGTCTGTCCGTAGCCAATGGCGCACATGTTAAAAGCAGATGTGACCTCCCACACACACAATGTCTGTAAAGACACTCCCTATTACAGTAGCAATAGTCTACAAATATACCTGCTATACATACCTTGCACTGCAAAGTTAGGGCTATCGGGTCTGAGGTAGGGCTACACTCCATGTTCAGGACATATGGTGAGGATATATGTACATATGATTATCCAGATATCTATATAGACAAACACATATACATATCAACATACATAGATGGATATGTATATGTACATAGCTATACAAATAAAAACCCAGATATATACATATACTGAACAATATACGTCTACACATATACAGATAGAGATGCAGATGCACATATATGTATGGATATCTACATATATAGTGACAGCAGTAGGTATATCAGAATAGATATGTATGCACATATAGTTACTGATATCTACATATATAACAACATAACTAGGCATATCTGTACACATAGGATGTGCATATATATATAGCTATATATACATATATCTATATATACATATACGTATATCTATATATACATATATCTATATATATACATATATGTATATAGGAGCGCTACAGAATCCTGAAAGTCCAAAATCCTGAAGACCATCAGGGGTGAGCTGCCTTACGGTATATGGATGTACAGTACCATACAATCCACCTTGGTTAAATGCAGGCCTACTGCCACCTGCATTACAGACTGTTTTGTTTGTCAGTGTGCTTGTGATGGTGTCAGTTGTGCCTTGTTATATAACAGTTACATCCCATTGTGTCAACTGAGGTCTTTACCCCTAGGGATTGTCTACAGGGTGTAGATAGAGGCTGCTGAACTATACATCTGCATTATTTACTATTGATTGTTTGGTATCCTGTGGCCCAGTCTGTCTTTACTATTGTACTACTTGATGGCCTTGGCCTGGACGGCAACATTTGTTAACTTTTCCAGACTACTGTATTAGTATAACTGTTTCACAGTTGCATTACTCAGTTTATGTGGATGTCCATGTCTAAAACAGCTGTACCACATGGCATATACAACTGTAATAGTACACAAATAAAGCTTTCCCATTTATGCAAACCTGAGTGTGGTGTTATAGCCTTTGACTTCTCTGTGGGTATATGTTGCAGGCAATGATTGTCATTTGTATGGGTGGCTCATACCGTCTCCAGTTGGTAAGGTAACTGTAGGAACCGTGGCTGTTCCATATTGTGTGCACCTACTACATATCTTACTATACATATCTCTGCATGTGTATGTGTAGTTACATATATATCTATATCTATATATATATATATATATATATATATATATATATATATATATATATATATGTATATCTGTATCTGCATATATGTGTCTGTGTATATGTATCCTAGGGATGCCTATGTCGTGTCAGGTCCTGGTTATGGGATCTGCAACACTTGTTTGGCTGGAGGAGGTATGCCTATTCGTACAAGACGTATATTTTTGGGCCTTCTCATCCCCATTAACAGTGCACGTGGACATACATGTTTTTGTTATTTATCCATTGCTGTCTACAGATGTATGTCCATATATGCCTATATATATATATATATATATATATATATATATATATATATATATATATATATATATATATATATATATATCTGCTTACATAAATATAACTATGTCATAGGTTCATAGGTAGGTACTAGGCTATCAGCCCAAGGGCCTAAGTAAGCCTAGCCAAAATATTTCCCTGGCTTACGCCAACCCAAGAAAGTTAATTTCCTGTGCTCCTGTCGGGCAGAGCCACAGAAGTGATCCCCAGGGTGTATTTCCCATTTCCCATCCACTCATCAAGATTTTTCTTGTAGAGTGTTAATGAGGAACTTTGCTTGACATAGGTGGGTAGCCTTTTCCAGAGTATGGGAAGTCTCTGGGACAGGAATCTATCCCTCCAGCAAGTCCTGTTTATTGTGGTGACAAGGTTTAGGTCCCTAGAGTGTGTAGCTCAGAGGGATTGGGATTTCTTTAGTTGTAGCATGTCTAACAGCTCTGGGTTTGACTTAGCTTTATATGTTAGGCAGAGATCACCTCGGAGTAGGCGATATGCTACAGAGTAAAGCTAGAGTTTTTTTGAGATGATCAGTGTAGAGTATCTTTTTGAGGCCAGTAATTCTCTTTGTGAGGTACTTCTGTGGCCTTTCCAGCTGCTGCAGATGTCTTGTGAGGTGCATTCCAAAAGGGGTGTTGTACTCTATAATGGGTCTAATGAGTGCTGATTAGAGGGGAACAATGACCTCTTTTTTCTTGGATGAGAACCCTTATGTGATGAGGTGTGCTATGTAGAAGGATTTCCTGACTATTGTGGAAATGTGATTATCAAAGGAGAGACTACTGTCCACCTGGGCCCCAAGGTCTCGTATCACACCTTCTGTGTTAAGAAGACTGCCGCCTATGTGGTTATTCATAGGTACAGATTTTTTACCAAAGGGGATAACAATGCACATTTTGGCATTAAACTTGAGGCCATGGCTCTGACACCAGGCATCTGTCTCAGTGAGGCCCTTCTGTAGGATGTCCACATCATTTGGGGACTTGACTATAGCTCCTAGTTTGCAGTCATCTGTGAACTTCGATAGCCAGAGACCTTCTGTGTTAGCCTGTGTTAATAGGAGAGGTCCCAGGACTGAACCCTGTGGTACTCCACTTGTCACTGGTTTGAAGTCAGATTTAGAGTCTGCAACTTTTACAGTGTGGGTTCTGTCAGTGAGCCAGTTAGCAACCCATCTTGTCACATAGGTATTTATACCTAGTTTAGTGAGTTTAGCTATAATTTCAGAATGGGGGATGGTGTTGAAAGCCTTAGTGAGGTCAAGATAGGCTGTGTGAACCACCTTACCCTCATCTACGGCTTTGGTGACTGCCTCAAAAAAGTCGACCAGGTTCAGGAGGCAAGATCTGCCTTTCACAAATCTGAACTGGATGGGGTCCAGAGTTTGGAGGTTACAAATGTCTTTGTTTATGAATTCCATGATGATACATTCCATGGCCTTGCACACAAGGCTTGTCAGGTTAATAGGGCGATAGTTACCAGGATCATTGGTGGCTCCACCTTTGTGGAGTGGGATAACTATTGCTATGTGCCATTCAGTGGGCACAAAGCCTGACTTGAGGCTATGATTGAACATGGTGCTTAGGTGAGGAGGCAGTTCATTGTGAAGTTCGTGTAAACCGCAGCCTGGGATGTTGTCCAGTCCCATGGATGCTGCATTTTTGGCTTTAGAGAGTGCTGCTTTTACCTGTGAAGTTGTGATTACAGGGACTCTGTATTCTTCCTGTATAGATATGGGCCCTTTAGGGGGTGAGAGGGGGGTAAAGTTAGCACTGAACCTATCTGCCAGGATGTTGGCAATATCAGTTGGTTCTGTAATTTTTGTTCCATTGTGCTGTAACTCAGAGCAGATCTGGGTGTTGCCATTGAGATTCTTGACATAGCTATAGAATGCTTTGTGGTTGTCCTTAGAATCAGTGGCAATCTTGTTTTCATAGCTAGCTTTGGAGGATCTTATAAGGGATCTCAGCTTCTTGCTGAGGCTGACCAAGGAGCTCCTCCACTCATGGGATTTTACTGTCTTTTGCAACAATTTCTTCCTTCTGTTGTAGAGTTTGTTTATGGCAGGGGACCACCAGATTGGCTTCCTTTTTTTGGAGGATAGCGTCTTGGTTCTGTTTGGGATAGCACATTCCATGCACTCATGTAAGTGTTTATAGAGTACATTTGTGTAGGATTCAGCAATTGTAACTGTATTGTCCATCTGCATGGGTGTCATGAAGTTCACCACTTATGTCTCAAGAAGCATGAAGTTGGCTTTGGAGAAATTTTTACTGCGGTTTCTTTAATGGGGGGTGGGGGCAGGATGTGGATATCTAGGGTGATTAGCTTATGGTTGGATCTGACGTGTATACCTACATAGATATATATATCTGATTACATATATACAACTTGCTGTATAAATTTAGACATATAGATGTAGACATATATATCTATAGATGTAAGCATTTGTATGCATATTTATATATATATATATATATATATATATATATATATATATGTGTGTGTGTGTGTGTGTGTATATTTCTATATATTTATATCTATATCTACATATATAGGATAAAAATAAGAATAGAATAAGAGAATATATATCACATTTATATTTATTTATTTATTCATTTCTCTTCACATATATATTTTTTATCTTATATATATTTTTATAGTAAATCTGAAGATCTATACATACACAAATGTTTTTATTCATGTATACTGTATATAATGGTTTAAGACAGTTTCCATTGCTTAATACTCTGAGTATCTATAGAGACTTGGTTACTAATGAATTTAAAAAATATATGTTAATTCGTTTTGTATTTTATTCATACATACTTATGCATTTTTAATATAAATTTATACTTTTTAAAGAATTCCTTTGTCAATTTTCAAAAAATTCTTTTGTCAATATTTAGAACAGTTTTTTAAGTTTAAGTTTTATATTTCTGAATAAAGCTGGTGGCACTCTTCTTTGACATGGTAGATATATAAAAATTGATTTTATTTGATTCAAGTTTACATGCTATTTAGTACATTTTGTAATATTTATATATTTATTTATTTATATATTTATATATATATATATATATATATATATATATATATGTGTGTGTGTGTGTGTGTGTATATTTCTATATATTTATATCTATATCTACATATATAGGATATGTTTTATCTATTTAGATATTAATATATATACACATACACATACATCTACATGTTGAAATACATTTCCTGTACTGTTGAATGATTGGGCTGGATGATATGTTTGTAAAAACATCAGGGTTATGTATATCTGACATAGCTTAGTGGTAAATCACTTTGGCTATGGTGTGTAGGGTCCTGGGTCCAAGCCATGCAAAGGCTGTTTATTTTGTTGCTGGGCAGAACAAGGGCCGTTGTTTACAGAGTGATTAAGGCACTTTTGAGCAGTTGTAAGCATGGAGGTAAGCACTGCTAACTTCTGGTTACAGTTTCTTATACTCAGCTTCTAAATTGCTTAACCAGTGTAGGCATTGCTTACCCCCATGCAAACAGGCTGAAACCCACTTACTACAGCTTAAAAGTGCTTACTCCCGCTTACCCCCATGCTAATTTCTTTAAAAGAAAAGAAAAAAGGGTTGATAGGAAAGTGGTGAAAAAGGGGCACAAAGAGGGTAAGACAGTAGGGGAAATAGCTAGGGATGTGCAGGAAGGGTCTGGGGAAGGTCCATAGCTGCCCATTTCTACTACAGCAACTGCTGTACATATACACTGAATTTGGAGGTAGATTTGGACACTCAAACCCCTGACAGAGGGGTGAGGACAACAATAATAAGTTGTGATGCAAATTAGACCAGATAAAATGTGTCCAGTGGACACATGTGAAATGGACAGCTATGTATGGGGGCGAGATTTTTATTTTTTTTGGGGAACAGATAGCCCTTTTTTTTCAGGTGAGAGTGGGATGTTGGGGTGGGGAAGTAGGTATACTTGGGGAGGTAGGTTAGGTAGGTTAACAGACAAGACAAACAAGATTCATACAGGGGTGGTGTATGACACATGTGGGGGGTAAACACCTTGATGGGGAGGGGTGTTGGGAAATCGGAAGCCCATGAGCCCCCTAGTGGAACCAGTGGGACTGAGGTCTCCACCCATGGGCAGTCACCACTACTTAGAACCAATTCCTTTACAAAGGACAAATCAGATTTTACATCCCCTAGTTGAAAAAAATTTTTTTAGTTAAAGTAAGTGGATAAAAACATCTTTTCCACATAAACATTCAAAAATAGAAACTGAATGGTTCATACAAGGATTAAATAAACTGAATTTTTTTAAGACCTTTCCATCATTACCACATTATTCAATTTGCAGGTAAATAATTTTAGGTCTATAAGTGAGTCCACAATATTGCCCCCCCTGCTTGGTACAAAATTAAATCCTTTAGATAGAAAGTCAGCATGCTTAAACCGACAAATGCCCTGGCTAGACACGTTATGGCCAATGAAGGACATAATTTTAGATTCTGTGTGATCCAGCAGGTGTGAAAACATCTTCAGAACATATAGTAATTTAAGGTATTGCACTGAGTGTAGGATGTCAGGATGTTTTATTCTTATTTTTTACACACAAAATTTACTTTGGTTAGGTTAACTAGTTAACATTAGTTATACACCACACACACAACAACAATCCAATGTTATTTTACTGATAAGGATTTATTTATGCATTTTTACAATTTGGTAGAAAATACATATATTTCACACACACACACCTACAGGGAATCTACAGTATGCATAGGGTATCTATTTACTTAGGATACAATAGATTTAGTATGGAATTACGTTGGCATATAATTATTATTTACTCATTTTTCAGTTTTTAGAAGTAATAAATTAATATAGGAAATACATACGAATCCATATGATGTTTTTATCCACTTATTTTAACTAAAAAAATTTTTTTCAACTAGGGGATGTAAAATCTGATTTGTCCTTTTAAAAGAATTAATTGAGTGTAATTATTCAATTTGTTTTGATATAAATAAGCAGCACTACTTCACCAATCTGATGAAGTCATTTCCTTGGGACGAAACCTAGGTTATTGGTGAATTGGAGCTGCTACCCTGGAGTGTTTTTTGTTCTATGCGTTTGGAATAAACCTGCTTTTTACAACCTTGGCAGCTTGCTTTTGTACTTGTTCTTCCAGCATTCCACTGAAGGCAGTCACCACTACACCTTCACAGCCCCGATGGTGGCTGTGCTGGGGGCTGAGTCGCAGAGCCAGACTGACACTCTAGTTGTGACACACAGCCCTCAAGCTGGCATAGAAGATCACCAAGCTGCTGGTTGAGCTGTCTATGCACCATGACCCCGACCTGGCGACGGGTGACAGGTTCATGTCTGCACCCACTCTCATTCGGGTGGCGAGCCCCATCCCCTGAAGCAGTTCCACCCGAAGGTGGTGCAGGACCAACGGACAGGGAAGTTCTGGGTTGGGCCCCAGACATGCTGGTGCCTGGTGCCATGGCCAGCTGAGGTGGGACAGGTGGGTCTGCTGGGACTGACCCTCCCAAACATGCTGTAGTGTTTAGATTTCATAATCATATGTGAGTTAGTAATAATCAACACATTCCAGGGTTAGGTATAACAGCATGCATAGATATTCCCATTAACCCAGACACCATGCCCGTATGACGTCAGCTCCGAAGGGAGGACCAAACCAAGAAGTTGCTGGCTCTAGTAGAAGTCGTGGTGAGGAAACGAGTGCTGTTTCTCTTTTTTTAGACTCTGAAAATGCTGATATTAGACCTGGTGGAGACAGAAGTTTAAATAACAACAATGGCAACAACACCAGTAATGAGGAATGTTCAGGAAGAATTGCTGGTATGAGTTTAATGGATGGAGATCAGCATTCATTACAGAGCGCAAATTTAAGAAGAAATGCTAGTGAAGATGTTCAAGTTAACTTTAATCCCATTAGAATGACCGACTGGTTAGGAGAGGAGATGGCTTTTTCTACACCTTCACCTGTAGGTACTGATTCTTACAACAACAGTTTGTACAAATTAGACTGCATTTTACTTAAAATTAAGAAGATTCAAGTTGATAATGCATACTTTAAAGAATGTTTAAAGCTTAAACTTGTGCCTAAGGGTTTGCACATGTGGCGCTTTCCCACAGGGCTATTGCTGGTTCATGCTTCCATAAGGATTTGATTAGTATGTTTGATAGACATGGCTTCGAGTACATGGAGCTAGTTATCAAACATAATGAATTAATTTTGAAAGATTTAATAAACAAAGCGACTGAACTGGACAACAGGATTGTGCAAGATGTGACTCATGACAACAATATTTTTGACTACAACAGAATATTTAAATCTATTGAACAAGAAATGGTTTCAATTAAAGCTAGGAAGATGAAGAAAATAGAGAGGGATAGGGCTCAATATTGTTCAAACACAGCTTATCCCCACCCCCCCTTGGTCACAAGCTTGGAATATGGAGAACCATAACTATAATGATGGAGCCCCTGGGAATAATGAGGAACATTTTTTAAATTTCAAGACAACTTTCCCCCACTGAGGAGATCAGAAAGACTGAGAGACAGAAACAACCAGAATGTACAGAATCAAGGGACTTTTCCTACAAACAGGGGTCGAGGGGGACAAATGTATTATCAGTGGGGGGAGGGAGGGGGGATATCAGGAATGGAACTGAATTTGAATGAGCATATGTTGAATAACTGTGTTATTTTAAAGAATTCTAGAAATGATTTTAATGTATATAATTTTTCTTCATGTATTTTTGATGTTAACAATTGTGATTTATTTTCCAGAGGTTTATCATTTATCCCAGCCAAATATTTTAACATTGCACAAACATTAATTGATATCAGACATTTTGTTAGGCAGTTGAATTTAAATGTCCTATTTAAATCTGTTGAATATGTAAGTAACCCTTTGCACATTTCAAGCACATTCAACCCACCCCTGCATCCTGCATTAGTGATGTTTGATAAAATGTGTGAAATAGATGTTAGAAATATGCACAGAAATGCACACTCACCTAACTTAAGTAAAAGTGAGATGGATGGTCTAAACAAACTTAGAACTAATAGGGATGTGTGGATTATAAAACCAGATAAAGGTGGTGGAATTGTCATTATGGACCTAGATGATTATAAAACAGGGATGAATAATATTCTTTTGAGTGATGCATATAGGAAAATCTCTATTAATGAGTTAAATGGCATTTATAACAAAGTAAAACATGAATTAATGGACCTCTTTATTGAAGGCTCAATTTCTATAGATGAGTACAATTACCTGACAGTGCATCATCCAAAAATTCCTTGTATATTTGGATTACCAAAACTACACAAGAATATGGTTGATCCACCTATGCGCCGTATAGTGAATGGGCGGGGTTCTATCACTTATCCCATAGCAAAATACTTGGATATTGATTTGAAATGTTTTGTTAGTGAAGAAACTATTATTTGTAAGGATTCATGGGATTTTTTTAGAAATGGTTAATAATTTAGAATACAGTGAGACAGGTGTATTCATCACCATTGATGTGAAGGATTTGAACACCTCATTACCCCATGATACTGGTATTGAATGGCCATGTGACTATTTATTGGAAAAAGAAGTATCACAACCAAAAATTAATGTATACGAACAACTATTTGAACTTGTGTTGAAAAATAACTGTATATGTTTTAATGGTGAATTGTTTATCCAAGCAGTTGGTGTTGCTATGGGTTCTCCATGTGGTGGTTTGTATTCTAATTTGGTGATGCTACAATGGGAGAAAAAGTTTGTTATTAATTCAGTTTATTATCGACATTGTAAAATGTATGTGAGATTTTTGGATGATATTTTTATATTTTGGGATGGACCAAGTGAGATGATTAATGAATTTATAACTCACATGAATAATTCAACAGCCTTTTTAAGGTTCACCCATAATATCGATCCCAAAGAAATCTCATATTTGGGTATTAAACTGACAAAAAATACAGTCTTAAGGAATTTTGAGTTGTATATTTATAGAAAGGAAACGTATTCAAACAGTTTTTTACATTTTGACAGTAGCCATCTCTTCAAACAAAAAAGAGCAGTTGTTAAGGGGCACTTTGTTAGAGCTGCTCGGATGGTGTTTAGTTTCGACTCTTTCTTGGATGAATGTGAACTGTTGAAATATATGTTTCTTAAAAGAGAATACCCATTGGACTTAATCAACAACTTAATGCTGGAAGTAGTTAATAAGAGAGAGAGGGTTTTATCATGCTATACTGAATATGGAGATGGTGCACTCTGGCAATGAAGGGAACAGGCATATGGTTTTAAATTTGAATGTTGGTTCTGTTAATATGGACAGCAATGTTAATGTGAATGTTATGATACCTGTTGAACAAGTACAAGAAAACAGAAAGTTTCATTCAGCTTTTATCACTTCTTATAATCTTGATAGTAAAGAAACTTTTAGGATTTTGGATAAAAATTGGATAATTTTGACCTCAAGTAATGACATTAGACAATGCATACATGAGAAGCCTATTGTGGTATATAGAAAGGGACAAACCTTAAAGAACATCTTTGAAAGGAGTTACCAGATTCGGAATGGGGACCATATGAAGAAGTGTGGGGCATGCAATTATTGCCAATATATTAAGGAAGGGTCAAAATTTAACATAAATGATATAAAGGTCTCTTTACAAAAAAAGTGCAGCTGTTACACTGAGAAGGTGGTTTATTGTGCTTTCTCTTCCAAATGTGCTTGTTTTATATTGGAAAGGCAGAAAGGAAACTTAAAAACTGTATTTATGAGCATTTGAGGGATATCAGACTGCAAAAAGAAACCAATGCCCTTGCAAAACATTGTATGGAATGGCCCAGACATGACTTTAAATTCACTGTTATTGAAGTTATTGAACTAGACCCAAGAGGTGGACCTTGGGCTTTATATTTGGAGAGAAGTGAGGCCTCATGGCAGTTGAGAACGAATGCAACTCAATGGCCAGGCTTAAATTAATCTGTTGCAATTACTTGTTTTTTAAGATTAAAAGCTTTAGACAGATGATGCTTTTAAAGAACTGTTCTTGTAATTCTTAATAGTTGAAACATATGCATTAGTTTTATGTCTAGTATGTATACATTGGTGAATTTTACTGTATCTATTATGTATTTATACATGTATTTATTCATTCATTTATACTATAATATATTGGGGTTATTTGAGGTGTACAACATATAGGAAATGTTGAGTTTTTATTAGATTTTTTAATAATGTATTTTTAGTTATGTATTTATATGTATTATAGTGGGTAATATTTAGGATGATGAATGTTTTATGTGTGGTTATTTGACATTATTAGATGTAAATTGTAGGAATAGTCATTGCTCATGAATTATTCATGAACCCTGGATGTTGATTGGTTCAGTAATTAACTTTGTATTATAAATTTACTAGCAGTTGGGGCATGCTCTGTCTTGATAAAGACTCCAAATGGTTGGAGACAAAAGTGCTTGATTTACTGGATGTATCTGATTTATTTTTATTTGTTAAAGTTCTCTTTTTTTAAGCACTTCTTAGTTGCTTATTTGGAATTATTTATACTTTTTTCACAACCCCTAAGATTCCAGAGACATGAATATTTCTTTGAAATGTGAGGACATAATTTGATTCTGTCAAAAGGCTTATGCTCTTCCCATTAGAAGTTACAGTACAAACTTTCTGAACTCCATTGGAATAAATGAATTAATCTTTGGCTCAACCTGTGTGATTGCAAAATGTCTCCTAATACATATCTAGGACACTTGAATGTTAGCATTTAAATCAGTTTTATTCTATTGCTCTCTCTGAAGCATAAAAATAACTGACTGCAAAAAGTCATATGTAAATTTTAATCAGTGCTCCCAAATCAGATTTACTCATAAGTCTAAAAGTCACAAGGTAGCTTTGCCAGAAAGTGTTTATGAAATTTCCTGGCTATTTGTGTTGCTCTGGAGCAAAACCTAGACCAATGTCCACATGCATGTAGTTGGCATACTGGAACATCATTCAAAAAGCATTTGTATCTCACCTATAGCTCTCTGGGTGCATTTTGCAGAATGCATATCTATTTTAAAGCTTTAACAATTACCTTTAGTACTTCTAAGCTGTGGATTAGTTATACCCTAGAGAGTATCTGAAACACTGATATGTCCTTAAAAGGTCATTTGCATATATCCCATTGGCCTCCACTTCAATAGGTTTAAGGAATTACCCAGTGAATACTCTAGCTAGCCTAGGTCCTTCTTGCAGTTTTTATTCAATTATTTGTATGTGTATGTGTATGATGTTTTGACCATTTGATTTGGATGGTATTTTTGATAACAGGTACCCTAATGTTTATGGGCATCAGGCATGATTTTTAAGCACTGTGCTTCTGAAGAATAATAAAACAATCCACTTATCCTATACTGACATAGTCAGAAAAAAGCAGTGAAACATGTTTATAGCTAGTGGTGGGTTGGCTTCACTGGTCAGAATGTATCGCTAAAGATGTCAAAAGTAAAAGGTCATGGGCATTTAGAAGCCATGTAGCTAAAGCATTGATACATCCTTAAAGAGTCATTTGCATTATATATCCTAAGGGCCCCTGCTGCAGGGGGTTTAAGGTGTTAGTGAAGACTCTAGCTTGGCTGAGTCTTTCTTCCAGTTTTTACTGAATGATCTGTCTGTGTATGTGCAACTTTTTTACTTTTTGATTTGGGTGTAACCAAAGCAAGATAGATAATGCTTAATTCATGGCAGAAAGAGGAAATCATCCTATGTAGCCTGGCCGTTAAGTGCTTTTAGTTTAGGTGCATTCAGTTGTAAGCTTTGCTATTCATAGTACCCCATGCTACTAACCATCTCCTGTACTTCTCTTCAGACAGGGTGCATAAGCACTAGATAAAACACAACCTTGACTTTAAACTATTAGTCAACATGTGCATACAACTTTGTGGATGCAGTTAACTTTACTGCATCCCCAAATACTAGGATGTAAGGTTTCTAATCTGTGCTGTGCTCCACAGCATCATTACACCATAACTGAGTAGCTTAAATTAGAGGATGAATGCACTGCAGTAGAACTCACTCTCTAATTATAGGAAATGACAACACAAGTTACTATCTAAACCTTTTGCATACGAAACTACTGCAGGACTGCATTAGCATAATGCCTCTTACAAGGCTAGCTGGTGTGTGTGTGTGTGTGTGTGTGTGTGTGTGTGTGTGTGTGTGTGTGTGTGTGTGTGTGTGTGTGTGTGTGTGTGTGTGTGTGTGTGTGTGTGTGTGTGTGTGTGTGTGTGTGTGTGTGTGTGTGTGTGTGTGTGTGTGTGTGTGTGTGTGTGTGTGTATGTGTGTGTGTGTGTGCGTGTGTGCGTGTGTGCGTGTGTGCGTGTGTGTGTGTGTGTGTGTGTGTGTGTGTGTGTGTGTGTGTCTGTGTCTGTGTCTGTGTGTGTGTATTTATATGTGTGTGCATACCTGCTGAGTCAAAACGTACATTCTTTGTAATCTTTATTATTTATGTAGCTGGAGCTTGTCCTTACATTGCTTTTCAGGAAACCATACAAAATTAATAAAGAATTAAATAACATAGAAGCTGTGCAACAACCCATTTATTGGAATAATTCCATGCAACAAGCTTACAGAATAAACATTTTCATCCCATTCACAGGAGTTCTTTCCTTGTTACTGGATTCCACCAGATTTTTACTGTTTTGTGTTAGTAAATTTCAGACATTTTTCCAGTATGGCACAAACTAAAGCATGTTCTGAATGGGTATAGTTGTACGGAATGGCCTACCATAACTAAGATAGCTTGAAAAGATACAGGGCAGGATTCACGAAACCTCTGTGTAAGACTTAATATGTCTTGCTCGGAGGCTGCAGTTGAACAGTATGACGTCAGCATGCCATGCATATTCATGAGGGCATGCTGAATCTTACCCTAGGCTAACACAGTCCATGTAGGAAAGTAGGGGGTGTGTCTGAATGCCGAGTACTGCAAAGGGACACGCCGCCAGAAGAGTAAGAGGCCTGAAAGTAAACACCCATGAGTGAGTCCTTAGAAATGTCAAGGAACACAACACCACACATCCCCACAGACTAAACCCTACTGAAAATGTGTAAAACGTAAAAATAGCAGTTTCATTTTTTTTTATAATTTCAAAGATGTTTGCCCGCATTTGCACTCATTTGCGCGGGTATGCCCTTCGCTCAGCCACAGTTAGCAGACATTGAAAAGCATATAAGATCTACATATGCAAATTAAGCCAAGTAGCAATAGCGGTGGAGACGTTGGCCAAAGAGGAGGTAGTCACGGTTCGAGCCCCCACAACGTCATTCACCATTTTTATTGAAATAAGTATGAAACAATCCCCTAACATATATCTATATATATATATATATATATAACAAGCTGCATATGAGTACCTGGAGTGAGCAGCAGTCAGGATGGCAGGTGCAGGAGAGGGAAATCACTTTAGAGCACAAAGGTGGGGTGTTGAGGAGTCAAAATATATGGTTTGGCTCCTAGTCCATGATCATGAAGCACAACTCATGCAGGGCCAGGTTCAATGTGGAGCGTACAAGGCAGAGGTGTGGAACCGGTTATACATGATCTCACCAGTGCCACAGGCATTCCAAGGACTGGTGAACAGGTCCATCACCACCATGCAGACCTGAAGCGACATAAGGAGGACCAACTGAACCGTTGGATCCAGGAGGCCCGCCAAATGCCCAATGCCCCACTACTGAGTAAGTATCCATGTAATTACGTATGTAAGAAATGCTATCCTAGCCTATAGTATGGCGAGGTATGTTCCAATATTCCTTCATTTATATTACAGCTGCAGGTGTTCATTCCACAAATAAGTAAGCCTGTGCTGATAGGCTGCTGAGGTTGCGCCACCAGGCAGGTTAGTAATTATTTAGCTGGTATTCTTATAGAATATAAGTGAGACAGATTGTAAAAGAGTTCAGTGTTGTAACCCAGTAATAAAGGTAAAATAAGCCAAGAATAAAGATTCTGCTAGTATTGTAAGATTAGATAAGTGATGCAGCCTGGAAAAGAGTGTATTGCAATCCAGTAATAAAGATTAAACAAGTCTCAAATAGAGTTTCCACCTGTATTGTAATATCAGATAACTGCTTCAGCATGAAAATGAGTGGTAATCAATCAAGAAAGGATAGACAAGTGTCGAATACACCCTTTTAAATTCTGCCATATGAAATAAGTGAGTCAGCTGGAAAGGATTGTTGTAACCCAGTAATAAATGTTAATAAAGCCTAGAATTAAGTACCATTCTGAAATGTAAATATAAAATAAGTGAGAGAGTGTGAGAAAGACAGTTTGAAGCTACCAAGAAAGCTGTAATAAGTCTGGAATAAAGGTATACTGCAGTCACTACATAATGAAATGAATGAGACAGCCACAACCAAAGAGTGTAATGACTTAAATAAAGTACAGAACCTGGACTGTGTCTGTCCCACAATTTGGATATGTTGCTGTACCCTTGCATTATGGAGATAGTATGGTTTTATGAAATGCTGAACATCCACAGTTGTCTAGACCCATATAAATCAAATGTAGCAGGATGCTGTACCTGAACACAGCCAGATATGAACATATATGAATAAAAATGGAATGTATATTAATGTAGCAGTAACATCCCCATCACCAACATTCCTAAGGTTACATACAGGAAACTGTACTAATACATATAGGGGATATATATCTGCATCTACTAGGAATGTACAGTATATGTATAGGTAGTGTAAGTTGTTAATGTAATATTTCTCCACCCTACCCTATTTTCACAAATTATGCCATTCCATACCAAACTGGGTATGTGTATTCACAATTAATTCCCATGGACATTTGTCCTGTTGGTTCATACATATCTACATGTATGTTGATGCATGTGCCCTGTTCACGTATCCAAACCTGATGGCCTGTTGCCACCAATCAACCCTGCATGCTGTTGGAATGTGCACTGTTGTTCTAAATATGCATGTGTTATGCTTGCTGCTCAATGTTCGGAATTCATGGGTGTTTGGTTAATGGGAATACTTATGCATGCTGTTACAACTAATTTTGAATGGTGTTGTTTGTTACTAACCCAAAATGCCATAAAATACTGCTAAACGTAGGACAACAGGGAAGGCGGGTTCCAGCGGACCCACCTCTCCCACCTCAGCTGGCGAGTGCACCTGGCACCAATGCCCAGGCCGGGACCATCTCCTCCAGTGGCCCTGTGCCACCTTTGGGTAGAAGCGCTGCAGGGGATGGGGCTCATCCCCCCTATGCAAGCGTGGCCGGAGGAGAGCCTCCACTCACCCTCCATAGGGTCCGGTCTGTGGTGCGTAGTGAGATCAGGCGTTCTGTGACTGATCCCCTATGCCAGCTCGGGGCAAGAGTGGCACAACTCACGTGTGTGCCTGCCTGTCCTATCCAGCCCCCAGCACAGCCCCGGCCTGGGCTGTGAAGGCACAGTGGTAACTGCCCATGGGTGGGGATCTCAGTTCCACTGTTGCCATCTGTGGGCTCATGGGCTCGCGATATCCAAACATCCATCCCCATCAATTGTGTTTCCCCCCCACATGTGTCATACTCCATCCCTGTATACGTCTTGTTTGTCTTGTCTGTTAATCTCCCCAACCTACCTCCCCAAATATACCTACTTCCTGTACCTCACATTCCACTCTCACCTAAAAAAAAATAAAAAAGGGTGCTCTGTTCCCACAGAAAAATTACGCCCCATACATAGCTGCCCAATTCACACACATGTCCGCTGGGCATGTGAACTTATAATTCTAATTGGCAGTGCAACATATTTTGTTGTCCTCACCCCTCTCTCAGGGGTGGAAGGTTTCAAATTTCACACCAAATTTCAAACTTATGCACAGCTGTTGCTGATAAGGAAATGGGCAGCTATGGACCTTTCCTACATCCTTCCAGCACATCCCGAGCTTGTTTTCCTACTGTCCTACCCTCTTTGTGCCCCCTTTTTCATCACTTTCCTATTTCCCCATTTTCTTTTCTTTAAAAGAAAATAGAACGGGTGTTAGCAGGAGTAAGCACTTTTAAGCAGTTGTCAGTGGGTGTGCGCTTGTGTGTGCTTAGCTAAGCATAGATAAGCATAGCTAAGCATCGCGCAAACTCGAGCAAACCCACTTACAACTGCTTAAAAGTGACTTAGTCACTCTTTATGATAAGGTCTGTAGTCTGCTCATCAGCAAAATAAAATACCCCTGTCAGTCTTGAACCCCGGACCTTGAAAACACTAGTCTGTATGAATTACCACTGAGCCAAAGCAGATATACAAGAACATGGTGCTGAAAGAAATATATCATGAAATACGAGGAATGAATGTAAAAGGAAAATAGGAAGGCCATTACACAAAGCTTGTCCTGTGTATCTTTACTGACAATTCCTGTGGAATTGCATTACATTACTGTGAGAAGAGAAACAGCCATGCTAGTAGGTAATAATTTTACAGTAGCACCTTACAAACCCCACACAGTATCAGAGCAGGATAAACACCACCATATTTGAATAGGTAAGAGGCCATACGTCCCAACTGTGATTGATTTACAGGGATGTCCCTGATTTGCAAACAACTGTTACCTGTGCCCCACTGACTACCTGTGAAATGTACTAACAGTAGGCAGAAAGGTGGGGAATCCCATGTAATGGTAACTGTCAATAAGTTAAAGTAGACACTACTTGCATGTCAGAAATGGTGTAGTAATACATATGCTCAAAATACCCCACAGTCACAACTGCAGAATATCGGAAATATATCACGGGTGTATCCCACTGATATGTACCTTTCCCTGAGGCTGGTCAAATATATACCTGAGAGTATCTGAGGCCTGCAAGTGTCAGAAACACACAGGCATATCAGCCTGTCTGCTGTTACATACTCTGCGAATAGCTGTAGAATTACTTCCATAAGCATGCCCTTATGTAGGAGTACAACACAGAAATATCAAAGGATGTAGCCATCTAACATACTAATGACAGTATAGCAGTTCACAAGCACTGAGTGTGCCTGATATTCATAATTGTTAGTACAATATACTTAGTTGTCCTCACCCCTCTCTCAGGGGTAGAAGGTTTCAAATGTCACAGCAAATGTCAAACATATGTACAGCTATTGCAGTTAAAGAAATGTGCAGCTATGGACCTTCCCTACACCCAGCCTGCACATCCCTAGCTGGTGTCCCCACTGACTTCCTGCTTCCTGCTTACAACTGTTTAAAAGTGCCTTATTCACTCTGTATGACAAGGCCCTAGTACTGCTCAGCAGCAAAATAAAAGACCCCTGCAAGTGTCAAACCCCAGACCTTGGGCTCACCAGACTGCATGAAGTGCCACCAAGCCACAGCAAACATATAAGAACTTAGTGCTGAAAGAAATATATCATGCATTACAAGGAGTGAATGTAAATGGAAAATAGGAAAACCATAGCAACACATTCCAGTAAAGACAAATATTAGGCATTCAAGTAGTGAATGTAAAGGGAAAATACAAAAGCCATAGTAACACATTGCAAGAACTACTGTTGTATGCCAGTTAATCCTCAAATCCCACATGTAAGTGCATACTCCCATGTAAACAGTATTAGCATTAGCAGGTGTGAGTTAACATACACACTGAGAAGAGTGAACTGGAAGAAGCAACAGTCAGGTTTCAGTACAACATGCATTTCAGTGGCTACAACACAGCGTTAGATATGACAGATATACCAACCTTCTGACTCACACAACAGTGTCTACAGCAAACCAGCATGGTCCCCACCTTGCAAAACTAAAAGGCCTACGCCTACCTAACCTGTCATTTTATAGCAGTGTCCTGAAATCACAGTAAGAACTGCAATTAACACACAGCAGGCTGAATGCAATTACTAAATGCTGGCCACCAATTGGTGCAGAGTCCATCACATGCACATGTTCAGATACCTACAAAAGCAGCCTGTACTGCCAGTCCACACAGGCAATAATATCATTGCAGCAACTGGAGGGAGAGAGAGAGAGAGAGAGAGATAGAGACAGAGACAGAGACAGAGACCAAAAAAAAAATAAAAAGCAAGCCAGCCAGCAAGCCAGCCAGCAAGCAAGCCAGCAAGCTAGCAAGCCAATCAGCCAGCCAGCAAGCCAGCAGAAAAAAGCTGTCAGAAACAAAGGTAATGTAAACTACATAATCTAATAATCTACATACTGTGAACCCTCCATATGTGTTAGCAGTCTGTATCTATATGTATATGCAGATGTGCATAGGGCAAGGAACATACTGCAACTGTTAGTGAAGGCTGGACATACATATGTAGTTGAAGGTTGCTATGTGCACATACCAATGTAGGTTGTAGTGTGTGGCATTGAAAACAGCATGCAGTGCAGGTATATGTCATGTGGTGGTGAACTTCTGTGGGACTGAGCCAGTGAGGCCTGCTACAGCTATACGGCCTGAGGACAGCATAATGCATTATGCACAACACTGTGCAATATCATTACAGAATGGTATGTCTCACAACTGTTTCAGAAGTGATATTCCCACCATGAAAGGTGGGCTGTCTATGTGCCTACATTTGCATGTATATGTACAGCAATGGATGTTTAGAAGTGTGTGTATATATATATATATATAGATATATATAAAGAGAGAGTGAGAGAGGGGGACAAGGGGGCAGATGTACTGCAACAGGTGCCTGGTGACCAAGGCATGGACTGAACACCATTGTTGATACTGCAGTACCATACCCCATTCCAAAACATGTTACCCACTAACTACCACATAGGTGGTTGCCCGCCTACCACTGGAGGTGTCAGAAGGGAACATGGGACACAGGTGTACAACAGCCTCCCCTTGGATATCTACAGTGCCACACTAGTCTTGTAATCCCTGTACATGGTACGTGTCATCACAAAAGGTGTGTCAGCTAGGGAAATGTAAGTCAGTGTACCCCTCTACACCTCACAATGTCCTATGTACTATGTACCTCCCATGAGAACTACAGCAAGTGGAAAGGCCACAGACATACCTAACAAAGACTGATAATGCCCTCAAACACATTCCCTATGCAGACTGACTCTCAAAACCACAGCTACAGTGCCTTGCATACTTCCTACACAGAGGTTACCACTGCTGAACATACACAGTTATGTCACACCCATACCAGTTGGCCAACCACCATGGCAACACCTCACAATCCATCCAGCCTACATGACCTAGGGCCCTAATCCTTGTCACCGCACTAAACAGCACATGCTGGAGGTAAAGGTTTCTATACACAAATATGCCATACCCTGGAGTAAACCACCCAGCATTAACAAACAAGGCTCCTTATTAGTAGATGTCATACATACCCCTGATGAATGTTATGGAGATAGGTAATATGCCCTGTGAGTCACCTCTGTGTAACCGTTTCACAGGAGCAAGTAAAATCACATTACATGTGTCCCAAAGGGCAGGGTAGCATATGGCTAGGCTGCCCTAGGCCCAGGGCCAATAGCATAGTACCTACCTATGACACAATGCACACACACATGTACTCAGTGCAATACCAGCTATGTGATGTTGAATGAGTGTGACAATGATTGTGTGCAAGGTCTGTAAAGGTGTGATAGCTTAGTGTGAGTTTGTGTCTGTCATGGTAGTTGGTGTCCTTGGTGTGAGGCCAGAGAAAGATGTGTCAGTTATCGGGATGCAAACATAGTAGATTGGCATATGTTGTGCCATACTTCCCTGTGTACGACTGTGGTGTCCCATCGTAGGCAGAAGCAATACATGTATGCTCAGTAAGTGGTACTGCTGTTGAATCCAGCTCACATATGAACTGTGGTACTACCTGATGTTGTAGGCCTAAACACTACAGTATGTTGTATGTTCACATTCCCTGGTAACACTGTCTGGTGTGTTTCCTGTAGTCTGCACAGATTACATACCTCATGCATAGGTATCTGTAAGTAGGGGCACACAGTACTTTAAGGTACACAGTTAATGCTCATCTGTGTTGTCATACATTTGTGTGTTGTATGTATGTGTAATGTGTGTGTAATGATGCCTGTACCATGGCCGCAATCACATGTGTGTTACAGGGTATGTGTGTGTACCTGGCAGCATGTATACTCTGTGACAGCAGTATGCTGGCTATAGTAACAACTGTGCACATATGTCAGGTAGGGGTATGGCATCAAAGACTAGGGTGGATTACCGTTGAAACTGTAAATGTGCATTGCATTCATTGCACGGGATGACAATATTCTTCATCCATTAGCTTGATACATACCCCCAGTGTGAGGTTGTGCATTATATCCCACACAGTGTGCTGAGTGCTTGTGTATACAAGTTTGTTGTATGGAGTGTGGCAGGCACTGTCAGACAGTTGTAGGCTGAGCACTGATATGTGGTATCGAACATGTGTATCCTCTGCTAGACAGACAGATGCTATATATGGCAGTTAAGTGATATCAGTACATTAGAATATTAAGTGTGCCACATGAATTGCTCACATATTTTTCTTTTCCTTCCAGGGTGATGGTGCATCAGTGAAACCCACCTTATACAGCAGCAGAGGATCAGGAGATCCACCAGGGCCTGGTGCAGAATTAATGTGTGCTGTTTTCCAGGACCAGCCAGAACCAGGATGAGAGGGCTGCACTGTGGCAAGATCTTGTCCGTTGGGTAAATGATATAGGCATGCATAACCAGACATATGAGCAGGTACGCCATCACTGCAGTGATTTAATTATACATGTCCGGCAGCGTGCGTCTGATATCCACAGGCGGCGGGGTACCTATCCACCCCCCCTCACCAGTGTGGAGGAGCACCTCCTAAGTGTTGTGGCTCCAGGCCAACAACAGCAACATCCACAAACATGTGTCATCATGGAGGCCGGAGCCACCCAGCATGTTGAAATGGAGCATGCAGGTAACATGCCATATCTGTAGTTGACTGTTCTCTAACTGGTAGTTTATGCATGTGTGAGATGTGTACTGTTTGTGTAGCTGTTAACCTGCCTATTCTTCTTCAAGACTGATATTCTGGGCATAATCTGTACGCCTGTGAAAGCCACCTGTTGTACTACTGTACTTTATCATACTCACAGTATCAATGGCACAGTTGTGGCCACTGGCAATCACTCTCATATTTTTGCAGGTCCCTCTGGAATGACAGCAAGGCAGCCAATCCATGCTGGTGAGTGTGTAATAACAATACTATTGCTAATGACATGTGCATGTCATATGGAGGTGTAGTCTGTGCACATGTAACACACCTACGCATAATGCATGCTGTGCATGTTTGCTGTGAGACTATGCATATCCCATTATTCTCAATGGCTGCCTCACTCACATGCAATACACAGAGCATGACACACATTTGTGGCAACACAGTCTGGACATTGTATAGGCATACCTGATACACATGTACACAACACACACATGTTTGGCATACACACTACACCTTAGCCTGCTACACATGTCCAATTATGACACCTGCTGTATGGCCACCCTTCAGTATCCCACTTATCATCTATGCAGCACACATAATATACCTGAGGGGTAGAGGCCTATCATGTCTTTGTGCAACAGTCTTGAACACATAATACATTCATGTTAGGCAATGCTCACTATTGGCCATCTTACCAACCCATGTAACAAGTGGCTGTGTAATTGTGGATGTAGTCATGTTACTGCACGTCAGGTACAGCTTGCTAGCTGCCTGTCTGGCACACATTATTACTGTTGACTGACCACAAGAAGCATGTTGATCATGGCTCACGTTACTACACCACATCCAGTTCCGCCAACCACAAAAGTACACATAGCAGTCATTGCGTAGCACCGTCATGTGTGTGTGTGTGTGTGTGTGTGTGTGTGTGTGTGTGTGTGTGTGTGTGTGTGTGTGTGTGTGTGTGTGCAAATATATGCACCCACAGCTTGTAACACTTGCACAACATTGTTATGTCCTTGTACACATTGTGTCCCAGGGTGGAGACAATCACTGAACAACTACACACAAGCATCAAGTACACGTATACTGTTATTAACAAGGGCTGTCTACTCTTGCACTGCATGTTCCTGTGCAACACATAATCTGCATGCTGACACGTGTGCAGTGATGTTTTTCCTTGTGATCCTGTCACCCACCCTAAAACAGTATTGTGTGTGTGTTGGATTGCAGGTGTGTCTGTGTTTGTATCTGCTGTACTGAGGAGTGTGCCTGTGTGCATGTGTGCCTGTGTGCCTGTGTGCCTGTGTGCTTGTGTGCCTGTGTGCCTGTGTGCATGTGCGCCTGTGTGCATGTGTGTCTGTGTGCCTGTGTGCATGTGTGCATGTGCGCCTGTGTGCATGTGCACCTGTGTGCATGTGTGCCTGTGTGCATGTGTGCATGTGTGCCTGTGTGCTAATATTGTGTACACATTTGTAAACTGTGTTTCCTATCTTCCTCTCACAGGTTCTGATGTTGCTCTGGTAGAGTGCAGCAGGGAACCTAAAGCCACTGCTGGGGATAGTGATTATGATGATACATGTGTAATGGCACAGGGAGGTGTGACAGGGTCTTTTGTTGGTCAGCCAATTGACACTACACAGCAGTCAACCCCATCAATGTGCACAGTCATCCTGCCGATACATCCATTGTCACCAATGTCCTTAGCTGAGGGACAGCATACAGTGGGCATTAACCAGGGTAGTGTGATATCATTGGCACATGCATCCCCTCACAGCAGCCACGGCCAGATTCCTGACATGGTACCACACAGGCAGATGTCCAGGGATTCTTGTGGGAGCATCCGTGGTCATACTGCCCCTGTCAGACGTGCCCACAGAGGTCTTTCAACCTCAGCTATGTTCTGGGCTGTAATGCAGGCACAGGCACGTATGGAATGGTACACCAGACAGGGTCTGAGGGAGGTTAGAACACATCGCACCGCTATGAATGACACTATGCGTGATGTTGCGTCTGCCATCCATAACATCAGTGAGGTCATTGACAGACATTGGGGGGACACATTAAATCTCTTCCACAACTACATGTCCAGGAGCCAGGACAGTGCAGGACGGTTGAGGCGTCGATGTGGTTGTATGCCAGCAACATTATCAGATGGCAGTCGTTGCAGATGACAACAAACCCGCAGCCGCTCCCATAGTGCCAGTACCTGCCCCAGCAATGCTGGGTCTGTGCTGTCATTAGACCGCCCGAGAAGACCATGTGCACGTGGCTCTGGACAGTCCCAGCAGGGACATGTGTCCAGTCAACAACCCACTGCTTCTGATGACAGTACCCAGTCTGGCTTAGTACCTGATACTGTCTGTAGCACCCCTGCCAGGCACAGGTACCATGTTCGTGGCCAGAGACAGTGATCTGTATGACCTGGCAGGTACAGTCTGTGGCTCTCCACAAACACCCGTATATGGCAGCCACTGAGTGGAACTGTGTGCATGCATACACACACACATAATGCTAACATCTAGGGCTAACACATACACATACACATTGCAGTAACATTGCCCCATGTTGTACTGTTGTCTCTCACTAACACACACACACACACACATGTCAATTGGATGTGTCAATGGCAGACTCTGGCAAAGCAAGTAGACACCCTGTGCATATGATGAAACTGTGCCACCTCCTGCCATCTGTAACATTGATGCAGGAACAGGGTAGCATGATGCTGATGCACAGGGTGACTACATAGCACTGTAGTAATATTATCATGTTGTTAACAGTACAGTGTAATGATGTTGTGGGTATATTCGAGCATGCATGATGCATTACCTATGTTTGTCATTGCAGTTTTGTATACACCAGTGTTAATTCCCAAAGTGTACTGTCTGCACATGTGCCACATGGCTGTTGTGTGTACCTGTGCCTGCATGTGTTGGGGTGTGGACAGTACATGTGTGATGTTTGCAGCACTGAGTTGCAGGTGTACATTTGTGAACATGGTTAGCATGGAACATGACATGGTTTGACAGTATGCTGTGGGTGATACGGTTTCAAATGTCAGTGGTCTGCATTCTGGTAGTATACACAGCTTACATAGCCTGACATTCACTGGTCATTACATGGTGTCTCCTCAACTGATACACAGATGTAGGAACCTGGTGTCAGTGATATCCCTGCAGTACTACACTATAGCAGTAGCCATTCTTACTGAGCCCCACATATCCCTGGGAACAATACTCTTTTAGCATATAGCAGTCTCATGTACATGCCAACACACTACGGATATGTCCATCCATGACTGCAAATACATAAGTGGCCTACAATGCATTCTACACATGACACACCTAACCACCACAAGGGTATCATACGGACAGATACCTGTTGTCCAAGACATGCTGTATTGCTGTAATGCAACTGTGGCATTGGCATCGGCATGTAGTTAACATAGTATTCCAACAGTACCATGTAGGTGATAGCACCCATCATGTAGAATGGGTAATGGTGTGTACATGTGGTCAAGTGTTATCTTGTCTTTCCTGTGATATTCACATTTCCAAAGGTATTCTGCAGTCCCTCGGTGTATCACCTAAGCAAGAAGGTGTCTATATGCATATCGGCGACAGTTGCCATACACCTACACTGGGTGTCCATCACTCACAGACTTTGCTGTGTTTTAACATGTCTGACATATACTCCAAACATGAACCCTCACCCACATTAATCTATCAAAGCTTTCATGGGTGTATGTCACATAGTTGGCCTAGGACACAGATCACTGCAGTAGCCTGCATTGTCACCAACATACATGTATGGCCTAAGGTCTGGTAAGCTGCGGCACATGCTGGCAAAGGTAACAACTGTATTCATATGGGGCAGGCTTCACACATAGGAACTATTAAAGGTCACAGGTACATATCTGTATGTGGCACACACATACCTGATGTGTGCATTAAAATTACTGTTATAATAATATGTCATACAATAATAAAAGCAAAACACACAACACATTGACAAACACACACATGACATTTGTAGGATTCAAGCCCCTATCTAACTATGTTATTACATTTGAAAGAGATGCATTAGCGCAGCACACTGTTCACATTACTGGATGATTTCTCTTCTCCTGCTTTATTTATAGGGTGCTGACATCATCAGTCTTTCCAAAGAGGAATGTACATCTTTTAGTGTGTTATCCCAGTCTTCAAAAACACCATTCTTTTCACAGAGAATTGCATACATACACAGCATTTGCAGGATTCAAACCCCTACCTAACTATGTTATGATACTTGAGAGAGACACATTAGCACAGCACGCTATTCGCATTACTGAATGATTTCCCTTCTCCTGCTGTATTTACAGGGTGCTGACATCATCAGTCTTTCCAAAGAGGAATATACATCTTTTAGTGTGTTATCCAAGTCTTCAAAAAGGCCATTCTTTCACAGAGAATTGCATACATACACACCCCCTGCCCCCACACACAGCGTTTGCAGGATTCAAACCCCTCCCTCACTATGTTATGACACTTGAGAGAGACGCATTAGCATTACTGGATGATTTCCCTTCTCCTGCTATATTTATAGGGTGCTGACATCATCAGTCTTTCCAAAGAGAAAGCTACATCTTTAACTATCCCTCAGTATGGGGGATAACAATATCTGTGCATTAACAGATGCCTAGTTCAGGGTCACATATGCACACTGGCACTGCCAGGTTATGTTCTATAGCATGCTTCATGACCACAGGACTTTTAACACACAATACAAGTAGGGGGTGTATCCATATACATCACAGATATACACACCTCTGGGTTGGTACCACTGCACTAAGCATGACAAGCCATACATATACAACTACCATTGTGCAAAACTGCCTTTTGGTTTGGTGTATAGTTCAGTTCACCCCCCCCCCCATACCCAGTAACCACACTTGGCTTTCCTGGGAACAGTGTAGGATATGCAGGTCTTCACACACACCATTATAGTGGTTGACTTCAGGTACACAAATATTGACTGGGGATACTACTCAGGCCCTCAACAACATCACCCTACAGCCACTACAATTTGTGGATCCATGTGCTGTGGCACAACCAGTCACCACACCCACAAGGAGAAATACATATTGGACCTGATCATCACCAACATAGGGACTCTATGTTCCACACCAGAGGTAGAACCATCATTGTTAAGATCTGACTATAAACAACTTTCCCTGGACATCCATATCCCATCCCCACCCCCAGCCAAGGAAATCACTGTAAAGAATTTCTCAAAAGCAGACTTTGCACTTGTGAAGAGTCTTGTGGAAGACTTCAAAGGCCCCGTGCTGGAGGATAATACAGCCCAATCTGCAGAATCCTTTACAAACGCATTGTATGAGCACCTGCAGGTATGCATTGATCATGCTATCCCAAATAAAACCATGACTCCTCCAAAACAGGAGACCTGTCTGGTTGACCCCAGCCATATATAAGCTGTACAACAGAAGGAGGAAGCTACTACATAACAGAGTAATATCCCACAGACCCACATAGATAATAACCTCTCCTTTGCTAATCACATTAACAGAGTCATTGCAAAGACCTTTATATAGCCCTCCTTATCACATGGGTATTTGCATGTAGATCATGGGAGGTCATTGTGGCCCTCTACTAGTCACTCATCAGGCCCATGTTTGACTACAATGCCCCTTTTGGGGTGTACCTTACCCAACACCTGCAGCAACTACAGTGAACACAACAGTACCTCCCCAAGAGGATCATGGGCTACACACAGATGTCCTATGCAACTCAGCTAAAGGATCTCCAGCTCTACACAGTTGCTTAATGCCTACTCAGAGGTGATCTATGCCTGACGTATGCAGCCATTTCAAACCCAGAAGTTATGGACATGCTCCACCTCATAACATCCAAGACCCTTAGAGCTACACACTCCAGGGACTTAAACCTCAGCACAAAAATAAATAGGACATGCTGCAGGGACAGATTCATTACCCAGAGGCTCCCCTTACTCTGGAATTTAATCCCAATTAAAGTTAGACATAGCCCCTCACCAACCCTCTTCCAGCGAAATACAGCCACATGGATGGGAAATTGCAAATTCACCCCTGGGATCTCCACTGTGTCCCTGCTTTACAGAGGCACAGCAAACTAGCCTTAAAGGGTGCCTTCTGTGACCTACTTTACAGAGGCACAGTAGGCTATTCTAATGGGGAGGTGGACACCAAATACACTCTGCCTAGGCTTATGAATACCCTAGGGCAGACAGCCTAGTATTGACCTCTGCACCTACGTTTATGTTCGGGATGCACAATATTTTTGCTGCTACTGTTTGCAGGTCTTTATTGCCGTAGCTTTCCCAGTTTCTATGAACAACTTGTGCATCTGCGTAACATGTTTGATCATGACAGGGTTCCAGTATATTAATATATGTGTCTGTTGTCATTTAACTGTGTGCACAGGGCAGATTGCTGGATCATGGGAGGTTCCTGGCTTAACACATACAGCTACCAGATATGTGTGACTGACTGCTATACTCAGACATGGCCTAAGTCCTTGAGCATGCCCAGTTCAGGCTTTCCATGGTTTGTTGCCTGACATATGTCTCATTTATCCAAGTGTGTGAGCATGCCCAGTGTGACCTTTCCATATGTTGTGATCTGGAGTCCACTACATTTCTGGTTGTGTGTGAACATGACCAATATTGACATTTATACTGTGTGTGTTGGAAGTCATGTTGTGTTCTTACTGCCAGACTCTTTTGTGTCATAACTCAACAGGGATTATGCTGTTCCTGCAGGGTTTCCATGTGATAGTTTGCAAAGACTTGGCAACATTCTCTCATACTGGCTGAATACTGCAATACTGTCATGGTGTAGTGGTTCAGTGCTTTCACTATAGTGCACAGTATCATGGGTTTGAGGCCCATCACTGCTTTAAATGTTCATACTGAGCAGACCAGACTGGTTAAGGGCCAGTTGGGCAACTATGAGCATGTTGCATTTTGTTCAGCTATGGCCTACTTAAACCAGGCTTGTCCGACATTGGGTGGACATTGCCAAACATTACTCCACACTGACCACAGTTGTACTAGTTGGTGTGTGTGATTCTGTTCATAGGTTCATACTAAGCTATCTGCCCTAGGGCATTTATAATCCTAGCCAGAATGTGTTTGGCTTTCAATACACATTTTAAGTGGAGTTTGCCATGACATTTTTCAAGGTTAGTATACTGTGCCTCTGTCTGACAGTGACATAGAAGTGATACCCAGGGTAAACCTACAATCTCCCATCCACTCATCAAGATTCCTCTTGAAGAGAGTCAATGAGGGACTCTGGCTAACCTGGAGTGGGGGTTTACTCAAGAGTGGGGGGAGCTTCTGGGTTATGAATCTGTCACTCCAGCATGTCCTATTTATTTCAGTCCTGAGGTTCAGGTCTCTTGAGCGTGTAGCTTGATGGGATTCTGATTTTCCGAGGTGCAGCATGTCCATTGATTCCAGGTTGGACATGGCTTTATACATCAGACACAGATTGCCTCTGGGCAGGTGGTATGCCACTGAGTAGAGCTGCAGTTTCTTTACCCGGGCAGCGAATGGCATGTGTTTGAGCCCTTTGATCCTCCTGGTGAGGTACTTTTGTGGTCTTTCCAGCTGCTGCAGGTGTCTGATAAGGTACATCACACAAGGGGCACTGTACTCCATTATGGGCCTGATGAGGGATGAGTTAAGAGGCACGATGACCTCCCCTGATGTAGATGTGAATACCTTCATGATTAGGTGGGCTATATGAAATGTTTTTCTAAACACTTTGGCCACGTGGTTATCGAATGAGAGATTGCTATCAGCTTGAGTCCCCAGGTCCCTTATCACTTATTCCATACTTAATGGGTTACCACCTATGTGGTAATTTGTGGGCACTTAGTTTTTGACAAAGGGGAGGACTATACACTGTTTTGCGTTTAGCTTGAGGATATGGCTCTGGCACCAGTTGTCTGTTTCTATGAGGCCATTTTATAGGATGCTTGTGTCAGCTGGAGGGTCGATTATAGTGCCCAGTTTGCAGTCATCTGCAAACTTGTTCACCAACAGTCCTTCTGTGTTGGCCTGTACCTCTGAGAAATATATATCAAACAAGGGAGGTCCCAGGACTGAGCCTTATGGGATGCCACTTGTAGCTGGTTTGGGGTCTGACATGGCTCCAGCATTTCTGACCATGTGGGTTCTGTCCTTGAGCCAGTTTGCAACCCATCTAGTGACATAGGGGTTTATATTATAGCTGGTGATCTTATCTATGATGACCAAGTGGGGTACTGTATGGAAGGCTTTTGCGAGGTCCAGGTAGGCTGTGTGGACCACCTTCCTCTCGTCAATGGCCTTGGTGACTGTTTCAAATGACTCAACCAGGTTTAAGAGGCAGGATCTGCCCTTAACAAAGCCAAACTGGGTTGGATCCAGTGTCTGTAGGTCCCCAATATGTTTATTTCTGAGGTCCATGATGATCCTTTCCATAGCTTTGCAGACCAAGCTAGTCAGGCTTTTGCGGTGATAGTTTGCAGTGTCCATTGAGGCACCACCTTTGTGGAGAGGGACCACTGTTGCTGTGCACTGCTCTTTGGGTACATATCCTCTGGTAAGTCTGAGATTGAACAGTGGTTTTATGTTTATGTTCAATTCTTCTTGGGGTTCATGTTGGACACAGCCCAGGACACCGTCTGGTCCCATTGATGCTGTGTGTTTTGCTTTGGAAAGGCTGGCTGTTACCTGCGCATCTGCGATGTCAGGGGGCCAGCACTCTGCTGGGATATATATTTGCCTTTTTGGTGGGGGGGGGGAGTTTGCACTGAACCTGTCAGCTCAGATGTTGGCAATGTCTGTGGGTTTGGTGTATTGTTTGTCATTTTGGACTACTTCTGAGCATATCTGGGGATTCCCACACAGGTTCCTACCATAAGTAAAGAATGCCTTGTGATTATCCTTGGTGTCCTGTACAATTTTTATCTCAAAGATGGCCTTAGACGATCTTATGTGTGGCCGTAGTTTTTCAATAATACTGATCAGAGATGCCTTCCCTTTTTGGGATTTTGATCTATCATATAGTAGCTTCCTCCTTGTATTGTATGGTTTGTTTATGGCTGGGGTCCACCGGACAGGATGCCTGGCTTTGGAGGATTAGGTCTTGGTTTTATTTGGGATTGCATGATCCATGCATTCCTGAAGGTGTTCATAGAATGTGTTTATAAAGGGTTATGAGGTCTGGGCCATATTTTCCACAGGCACAGGGGCTGTGAAGGATTCCTCCTCAGTTTTGAGGAGTGTGACATTTGCTTTAGTGAATAATTTTCACTGTGTTTTTCTGGCCATGGGCTGGGATCGGGATGTGAATATCCAGTGAGATTACTCCCTGGTCTGATCTTACCAGTGAGAGATACACTTCTGGTCTTGGGAATAGAGTCCCCATGTTGGTGATAATCAGGTCCAGTATGTTTCCCCCTGTTGTAGGAGTGGTAGCAAGTTGTTCCATAGTATTTTGGTTTATAAATTCTGGGAACCTTTGGGCTAGGGTGCTGGGGCTAGGGTAATGCTCCCAGTCTATGTTTGAGTAGTTGAAGTCACCCAATATAATAGTGTTTGGGGAGACCTTCATATTTTCATGTGTTCTCCAGTTGGCCAAGTGTGATTCCTGGGTTTAGGAGGGTGGTCTGTAGCAGGCTATGAACTGGAAGGTGGTTTTAGCCACTGTTAGTTGCACATGTTGCCCAGTTGCACCTGGGGGTGTGGGTATCTTTGAAAAATATTGATACTCACCCTCCTTTTGTAGTTTGTTCCTTGTTTTGCAGCTGTAAAGCATGGTATGAGGTGTAACCTGTTAATGCTAGGGTGCTCTTGGGAGCCTTGAACCAGGTTTCTGTTACTGCACAGATATCAACATTCTCCATGCTGAGGAGAGTTTGGAGTGCATGCATCTTGCAGTTTAGACTTCTCGCATTGAGTAGCATTACTTATGGTTTCTTATCCATTGTGATACCTATGGAGGTGGGTTTGTGTTTTGAGCCTTACCAAAAAAAGGCACTATGGGGGTGACAAGAACCTTTAGCAATATCCAAAAGGCCACAGGTGATAGGTGAAATCCATCCCTAGCGAAGCATCATGTCTTGTCGAGCATGTCATCCCTGGCTGACAGGCATTGTATCCCCTTTCACTGACACCAATACTTAAGCCAACTATTGTAATTGATCATCTTGTCTTCATATTGTGGCCTCATGTTTGGTGAGGGTAGGATGATACTCAAGGTCATCAAGTTTGCATATACTACATGGTGGTAAATGCTGTTTAGCACTACCTTACATTGCTTAACACATGGCAATCATGCCTCAGGTGGTGCTGCACGGCTGCCTATGTCAGATGCACATACTGCACTCCCTATACATGTTTGGAAACAGGTAGTGTCAAGTTAGGCATCCCTTTTACTATATGTGCGAGTCAGAGAGAGGTATCATTTCCAGGGTTCCTACTGAGCCTGTGTATGTGCTATGCATTGCCTCTTTGCCACGGCCAAGGCATACAGGGCACGCCTCCTTCTGCCTACTGGGGCCTGCTCAGGTTGTTCCTCCTCCGAGTCACAGTCTGCCTGTGATGGCCTTGGCACTGGTGGGGGGCTGTTTGGCCCAGGCCTATGCTGGTCCTGCTGCAGCTGTTTTTGCAGAATCATATTATGTAGCATAGCACATACCATGACAATTTGGGTACATGTAGTTGGTGAGTATTGTAAGGCTCCACCAAATGTGTCCAGGCACCGGAACTGTGACTTGGGCAACCCAAACACATGCTCGATTACATTTCGTGTTTGTGCGTGTGCCTCATTATGGCGTTCCTGTTCAGGTGTGTGTGCGTTTCTGATGGGTGTCATCAGCCATGGCTCCAGTGCACAGCCAGCATCCCCCACTAAGTGACCATGTGGGATGTCCCCATTGGCAAATGTCTGGTACAGCTGCGTCAGATGCCAGATATGGGAATCGTGGTAGCTTCCGGGGCAGCCAGCACACACAGTCATTATTATGCCCTGGGCATCACACATGACCTGGCAGTTGATGGAGGGGAAGCCCTTGCGGTTAATGTAGGCCCTACCCCGCTCACCGGCTGGTGCTTTGAAGTGTATATGCATGCAGTCTATTGCACCCACTACCTCAGGGTATTCTGCTATTTGCTGGAAGAGACGCATATTGCTGGCCAATACCTCACGGGAATTGGGGAAATATACATGATCACCGACATGTGCTGACATGGCATCCAGGAACTGGTGCAGTTCCCTGGATGCTGATGCCTGTGATATCCCCATCACATCACCAGTTGGTCTCTGAAAGGTACCTGTTGCTAGTATTCTTAGGCCAACACATACCTTGGTTTCCACTGGGATGGGTTCCCCTTTGTTGGTTCTGTGTGTGAGGCGTGGCCTGCACAGCTCAACAATTTGCTGCAGGAGGTCTCTGTCCACTCTATAGCGCTCCACTATCTCCAGCTCATGTACCCCCTGGTAGGTGACCCTGGGCCTGTACACTCTTCTCCTTCTCCTCACTGTGGGTTGTCCAGCAGCATTTGCATTGTCACCACCCTCAGCATCTTGCATATGTCACCTTATAACAGCAATGGCAGCCTCTAGCATTTTTTGTCTGAGTGTAGTTTTTTCAGTTTTCACTTCTAGTAGCTTACACCAGTGTTGCAGTGTCTCTTCAGAGAAACAAACTGCACTGTTGTTTGCAGAGTTTTAAGTGCTGGGCTGGGCTAGTGTTCTGCCTGTGTAATTGCCTGATTCTGATTGTTTGCATCTGCTAGCTCTACTAGTATTCCCTGGTAGCTTCCTACTATTTGTTGTGCTTCCTTTTTCCTTTCTGTTTCCTCGGGGGAGAGACGTGCATACAAGCGGAAACACACTCACAGCAGCTCACACGCACACACACATGCTTAGATGGACTAAAACTTACTTATTCAGGTTAAAACGTGTGCACATCAGCACAAACATGCTTACAGGTCTTCCAACAGCCTTATACATGCTTACTCCAGCTTAAACACACGCACTCACGCTTCCACGCCCGCACTCTGTCTTACTCGAGTTTACAGGCACGCACACACGCGCATACCCGCTCAGCAAGAAACTTTGGTGTTATCCACAGTATACACCTTCCATTTCTTGGCTTTCCCTGGCCTACCTGTTGATGTACCTCTTTCCATGATGTCTAACTGACAGCTAACACATGCCACTGTGCTCCAATGAGCTTCACTACTTTCATATATACCCCCTTGTGATGTCACCTATCTCCTACTCAGTTCCTCCCCATATCCTACTCCTACACTCCACTAACTGTGCTCATTTGCTATATAAAAGTGTGATTCACTATCCTAACACTCATTTACATAGGATTACCTACTAATGCTTGGTTACATGTCTTAGACTGGGCTTCTCCCCTTAGCAACCCCTACTCGGTGGCCACATTGTCTTCAGCCTGCTATTCCCTTACATTGTCACTTAACAATTTTCATAAATTCCATGTTTGTGGCTTTTATTGTCTTATTTTATGATTTTTATAGCGCACCCCGTTTGCACGGCGCTGTGCTACGCTTAAACATCGGAAATCGCCGAAAAAAACATTTCTTTTTATTTTAATTTTGCATCTGGGAAACTTTCCACTGGCTGTATATTTGGCCATTGGCATGCTTCCACAACCATATGTAACCTTTATTTGGAGCTGACAAGGCTCCATTGTGCTATTTTCAGAACGGTACTCAGTTGTCAACTGAGTACATTTCTGCAGCTAACACGTCTCCTACTCGGACAGGTCTGTGCTTCCTGGATCGCAAATTTACCTCATTTGCATGCTTTTCAGCGCAAGTGAGGTAATTTACATATCCCAGCCCTGTCCGTGTAGGAGACGTTTTAGGAGCTCTCTTACACGCCCCTACAGGCTGTTCCTGGATCGCTCGTCGGACATGATGGCTGCATGGAGTCTTACTCTACTCGTAGACTCCGTGCAAGCCATTGTGAATCTGGCCCACAGTCTTTAGTTTCTTTTCTTTTCAAATTTAAAACTATAAATTGCACCAAAATATTGAAAACGATCAGCATTTCACCTTGGGGTTTAAGGTAAAAACATGTATGTATTAGTTATTTAGTAACAGAGACTCTCCACCCCAAGGTGTGAATTCTTTGGCTGAAAAAGTCTTGACCCTTATTGGAGGGTAGGAGAAATAGAGAACCAACCAGGGACATGCTATAAACTATTCTCTGATTGTCAGTTTGATATAGAAAACATTAAAGGCATATTATCCAAAAAACACATGGAGTTAGAGTGCTCTCTAGCTCTGCGTGCTACATTTAATGTCTTCCAAGAGGGGATCTGGAAGAGCTTTTCTTTAATTGATATGGAAACTTTATCAGATCAAAAGGTGCACTGTGAATTAATACAAATGAATCCAGCTGGTGAGGTTCCAATGTGTTTGCTAAGGAGGAGCCAAGTGGTAATGTTTATTTCATTCATCTGTTAGGTGATGACTAAATAAAAGCTCTCTAATAAGTTCTCCCAAACAGAATGCGACAACAGGAATTAGTAACCCAATCAAGGGTTCAGTATGAATGACCAGTGAGGGTTAGTGTGAAATATAAGCCACCAATGGAAAGTGGTGTTCAGTGGGGCCCATGGTATTAGAAAAGGCAGAATTTGTAGATTGTAAAGTGACACATTCAATGGAAGGATAGTTGAAATCTCCCATGACAAAGGTGTCTGGCTGTATACCGAGTGACTCTAGCAAGTCCAGGTAGGTGATGTGCTTCTCCTGGTTCATGGTGGGGACCTGTAGCTATAAATGACTTTTGTAGAACTTTCAACCTGAAATTGTTCTTTTCGGAGAATGATCAAACTCAAAGTCCTACTGAATTTCGGTTTTGCAAGTCTCAATTTATGCGCCACCCATGGACAGGCATGTCTCTGTGTTCAGAGAATGTGTTCTCAAAGATTTACACTTTCATGGTAGGATTTATTCTAATACCAAACAGAATTTAACCAAGGAGGAACAGGTAGCATTAACGAAACTTAGTAAGAATCATAATCTAGTCATTCTACCGGCTGACAAGGGAGGGGCTGTCGTTGTGATGGATAAGGAACAATATCTTAGGGAGGCCGAAAAACAGTTATCCAATGGCCTTTTCTACATGCATATGCATCCGGACCCGACATTTAAGTTCAAGAAAGAAATAGATCACTTTTTACAACTAGCATTTGAGGAAGGCATTATTACACAGGAAACTATCATCTTACGGTTCCTGATCCTACATTACAATACCTATATCTATTACCAACAATACATAAAGATCCTAGGGAACCACCAGGTAGACCAATAGTTTCAGGTAAGGGATCTTTAATGGAACTGTTGTCAGCATTCCTCACCAAGTATTTACAGCCTTTATTATCACAGGTCAGGGCCAGACTTAAGGACACCACCCAATTTTTGCAAATTATTGGGGATATCCAACTTGAACCTAATTGGCTACTTTGCACCCTGGATGTGACAGCCCTTTATACGAACATACTCCACTGGGCAGGTTTAGAAGCCATACAGTATTGGTTAGATAAAGTGAATCTCTATCCACCAGGTTTTAATACATTGTTAACCTGCCTTACAGAACATGTTCTAACTAAAAATGTTTTTTATTTCCAGAATGAATGTTATTGGCAAGTCAGAGGCTCTGCAATGGGTGCATCCTTTGCTCCCATTTATGCAGACCTGTTCATGGGTTACATAGAGGAGCAGTTAATCTATGATGAGTCCCACAATTTATTTTTGGAAAACATGGACATCTGGTGTCGCTTTTTAGATGATTGCTGGTTGGTATGGAAAGGAGATACCTCCTATTTACTGAAGTTTGTGGACTATTTGAATGAAAATAAATGGGGTATCCATTTCACTCTGAATTGGGATAGGAACAAGATCACGTTCTTGGATGTGTTGATAAGTAGGGATTTGGACAACACATTGAAAACAGAAACATTCAGAAAATTTCCACAATTCAATACATTGCTCCATGCCACAAGTCACCATCCATCTCATATTATTTGCAATATACCAAAATCACAATTTTTGCGAATTAAACGTATCTGCTCCAGTAATGAGGTTTAAAATTCAAGTGCAAAGGATTTGTGCAATAGATTCCTCAGTAGGGGGGTATCAAATGGGGACCATACATAGTGCTAGTATGCATGCTGCAAGGTCTGACTGGGAAGAATTATTACAATATCGGCCAAAGCTTGATACATTGAACAAAACTACATCTCGGAACATTCGTTTGGTTACAACCTATGGCTGTAACACAAACGCATTTCAAGACATTATTAATAATCACTGGAACATTTTACTAGCTAATGAACGTCTGGCTAATATTCTCCCCCCTCCCAAGTATCTATACTCATATCGTAGAGGAAGGATGGTCAACTCATACCTTACTCACTACAAAAAGAGTTCCACTACTGATTTTCACCAAACTACGTTATTTGGGGATAGGTTGCCAGGTAGCAGTCCCTGTGGACATTGTAGTGCTTGTGCACACATGTATAAACCTAAGGAGTTTACTAGCAGCAACACTTCAAAAATATACAGTATTGACATTTTAGGTAATTGCAATAGTGATTGGGTTATTTACTTAGCTAGATGCTTTTGTTCCACTTTCTATGTTGGACAAACTTCGCATCCACTTAGATTTAGGATCAGTGAGCATCTAAGTGATATAAGGAATAAAAGGCTTACAAATGCTCTTTATAAACATACTCTAACCCATCATACTGCTAAATTCCATTTTACTATCATAGATAAAATCCAGGGAAATAGAATGTGCAAGTCAGGTTAGCATAGTAAACTTAATGAAAAAGAGTCAGGCTGGATAGTAAGGTTGGGAACTCTCTTTAAACATGGCCTGAATGAACAAAATTGATTTGATATGCACCAATAGGGGGATAAAAGCAATTTAGCATATATTATTTAAACATGGTGTGTGTTTTTAAGCAGTGGCACTGAGAAAGGCTATTTAGAGCAGAAACTGGTTTGTTGCTATGGGGTTAGCCACCTTTTATATTAAATAAATGCAACCTGATCCACTTGGTCGGTGCTGGACTTTTTTGATTCTTCTTGGATTATTGGTTTAGTCTGTGCACTTGGCCTCACTTGCGTGTTTCTGGTTTTCGACCTGTAGCTAGCAATGATGTGGCAGGATATTTTGCCTATAGTTATTTGGACCTGGAGTAGCTCAAGAGAGTCGTACTGTTTTACCACTCTTGAGATATGTTTGGATTTAATGAAGATGGATACACCTCCAGCTTTGGTTCTTTCATGCTTGATTTGAGGTATGAATATGTGAAAGGTATTGTAGCTTGTATGGCCAGGGTGCTATCTGTGGCCTTGAACCAAGCTTCAGTGACTGCACAGATGTCAGAATCTTCCAAGGTGAGGAGTGATTCCAGAGAGTGCAGTTTCCTGTTTAGGGTCCTAGCATTAAGCAGCATGACACTGAATTTGTCTCTAGTGAATTTCTTTATGTCAAAAGTTTTATTTTGCAATTGCCTAAAAAAGGCACTATGGGGGAGGCAAGCATCTTTGCTAGTATCCAAAAACTTGAGGAGACAGGTGAAGGCCATCTCTGACAAAGCTGCATGGTCTGTCAATGTCTTCCCAGGCTGTCAGATACTGGATCCCCCTGGAGTGACAACAGAAGCAAAGCCAATTATTGAAGTCAATCATTTTTGTCTGTATTGTGGCATCATCCTAGGTGAAGGTAGAATGCTGCTTAGAGCTAGGGACATACCTTCCTAGGACACATAATCTGAGAGTCCAGTCATATCTTTCTTCATATAGTCCAGAGAGGTACGTCTCAAGTCATTCACTCCAACATGTACTATGACAGTTATAATAGTAATTGTTGCTGAGTGACTTGAGTGTGTGCATGATGTGATGGATCCTGCCACCTGACAGGCAATTGACTGTGACCTTCTCCTTGTCCAACCTGATGAGGGAACATCTATGTGTCTCACTATTGAGTCGCCTATGACTAGGACATTAAGTTTTGAGGAGTTTTGCCTTAGGGGCTTAATTGTTGAGACACTGATATTTGTGTTGTTATGTGTAGTGGCTGATTCTGTTTGTGCACCTGTATGTGTAGGTTGTTTGTGCTTGGGAGGTCTCTGGTCTTTTGGTAGGCTCTTAATGAGTACCTCCAAGTATGTGGGTTTATGTGTCTTGGCCTTATCTTGTATGAATGGAGATATGTGTGTGCTGACAACCTGACTGATGTCTTGCTCATTGTTACATGAGAGGACTGATTCTAGTTTCATGGTATAGTTACATCTTTCACATAGTGTATATGTTTGCTTTAGGAGCAAGTGGCTGTCATTATACATGAGGCAATTGCTACATTGCCTCAGGATGCCCATATCAATCAGGCTGAGTGGAGAAATGTCAGGAAACTGACTGTCCATAGTAGCAGGTAATTCTTATGTACTAATTTCTGATAGGGTAAATTAGATCAGCTCATACCTCTCAACCTCTAAATGCAAGAAATCTGGACAATGCCTGACAAAATGGATGTACAAAGGTCCACAAATAGAGACATATTTTAAATATTGCTCTTATAAACGTAGAAAGTTGCTAGAGTAACAAGGTTTAACATATATTTTCTGAAGGATTTGAAAATTAAAACGCAAATGTATATCATTTAGTGACTTAAATCCTCCATTCACCACAGTGATTTGCCAGAAAACCACAAATTTTATGAGGAACCGACTAGAAATATGAGCCAAAAATCTGGACATTCTGTGAAAATCTGGACAGTTGAGAGGTATGGAGATATTGCTCTGGGATTAAGAAAAGAATGTTAGAGTGCAGTTAAAATATAAATAAATAACATTAATTACCTATAATGTAGAACAAGTAAAATGAGACGCAGGAGGCTGTAAAATCCAGTATACAAGGCCTTTACTTAGTGCAACAACACAAGCGCTTTCACAAATATGCTTCATCAAGTGTATACAAGCACTACAATACACACACCTTTATATCAAAAATCACATGACAAACAGTCATATGACTAGAACACTTGTGTTCTACAGCTCCATACAATTATCACATTTCTTTAATAATCACAATAAAAAAATATATAAAAAAAATATATATGTAAATATATATATATATATATATATATATATATATATAAAATATATAAGAAATACATTATATAACATGTTTAAAACATGAACTTAAAAACTAATCCCTATCTTTTCAGGGGTCTCATCCTAAGTCTAGGTCTTAAAGGAATACATTCATTCAGGCCATGACCATCGATGCTCCTAAGTCTGGTGATCCAGATAGCTTCCAAATTCTCTGTATTATTACTGACATCACCCTGTCTCACATTCTCATGGGTCATCCCTATAACCCTAAACTTAAACATGTGAGTTGCATCAGTGTTCAACACATGTCTCGCTAGGGCGTTGTTCCTATTACCCTTCCTGATGTTAAAATTTGGCACAAAACCATGCAGCAGGCTTGATAGACAACATGCCTACTATCACATGTAGCTCTTACCCTAAAAACATATTCCTTGTCTTGATCAGGATGAAAAAATATATTACTTTCTATGTAACTGCACCAATTACAAGAGCCACAAGGAGTGGTATTCTTACTACCATCTACATGCCTGTTTTCCTTGGGGTAACATAGCCTCCTCTTGATAGACTTATCATTCCTGAAACTAAATTTAGGAACATCATCCACTAGAGCAGCAATATCATGGTCCATCAACAACACTTGCCAGTGTCTTTTAATAATATCCACATATCTAGTCACATCTACTGAGTATTTCAACGAAATTCTCAAATTCATGGACCTAGTGATGTTTATACCAGCACAAAATTCCTTCCTCTTAGAAAAATAGGGTCTGGCTTGTTTACCACATCTATTGATTGCTCCTGATACATGTTCAGCTAAAAACTTATCACTATAGCCCCTCTCTTTCAAGTGCTTAGTAACCCGCTCTACTTCTTTAGAGAAGTCTTCATTCCTAACATTCAATCTAGATGCCCTCATCACTTGATTTGTAACCACATTCTTAAAAATATGTGGAGGGTGTGCACTACTATGGTGTAAAAGGTGGTTCACATAACACTCTTTCCTATGTTGCTTTGTGTAAACCTCACCTTCTAAACCTCTCAAAACAGTCACATCTAAAAAATCCATATTAAATCCATAGTAAAACGTAAATACTCAGTTGTTGCATTAACATACACCATAAAATCTGAAAAGAGTTCTATGTTTCCACCCCATAAAATAAACACATCGTCGACAAATCTACAATAAAATAATATATATTGACTAAATGTACCCTTGAAAATGTAATTAACTTCCCATATAACCAGTACAGCATTGGCGTTGCTATTGGCATAAGATGTGCCCATAGCTACGCCGTTGCATTGTCTGAAAACACTGTCTCCAAATAAAAACAAATTATGTTCTAACACCACTTCCAATAATGAAACCAATAAATCTGTTAATGAAGGTGTGTATCACGTATAACAATCCAAGAATTGCTGTGTAGCTGCGATACCCAAAGTAATGGGTATCACAGTAAACAAAGACACGACATCCAAAGTGACAAAAGCAACATCACCACTGGTATTCTTAACAAAAAACTCATACAAGTCCCTCAAGAAATGCTCTGTATCCTTTAACACATGTTCTATTTCATTTAAGGCTGGTCTAAGATGTTTCTCAATGAATATGGACAGGGGCTCTGTACACCAGCCCCTGCTAGAGACTATCGGTCTCATTGGTGGATCTCAGATAGACTTATGAACCTTAGGTAAACCTTGCAATAAAGGTATAATTGGTTTCACTACTATTAAATAATCAAATAATTTCTGATCAATCATTTGTTGATCCAATAGGGCTCTAATCTTAGCATGAACTTCAAATATGCAAGATGAAACCTGCCCAGTGCTCAAACGCTCATAAAACAAGACATCCCTTAAACTATCCATCATCCTATCATTATACCAGTCTCTGTTAAGTATAACTATTAAACCTCCTTTGTCTGCTGGCCTGAATAATAGACGAGTATCAGCCTCAAGTTCCCTAAGAGCTAACGCCTCCTGTCTAGATAAATTAAAACGTGTTTGATGGATCGGTACCAAACTGCAATTCATACATTCATCATAGATATCTCTTATACAAAGTTTCTCAAAGGCATTTATCAAGGTGTTATTGTTAGGTATAAATGAACTAGGTTTGGCAAACATATTGTGTCCACCATAATCATTATTCTTAGAGTCTTTGTATAACAACTTTAAAGTCAAATTCTTGGTAAATGTCTTTATATCCAAGATAACATCTGCATAACAGGAACAACTACTAGGAATAAACGAAAGGCCCTTACTAAGTACCACTAACTGTTGTGGGCTTAAAACTACATTTGATAAGTTCAAAATCAGTCCTTCTTGGCATTGGAAAATGCCCTTTTTATACTTATCTGGTTGTTCATGGAGTTGTCCCACTTCCTCTTGCCTCTTATGCGACTCCTCCCTCTCGACTGATCTCTATTCTGTTTGTACACATTCTCTTTCATTGGCAGAGGAAATTCTATGTTGTAGCGCTGTAAAAAATCATTCAATTCTGAATACAACACCATAGAATCCATTCTCTTTCGATGTACTTGCGCTACCGTAGTTATGGTCTTCTTTCTAGCTCCTAAATCCATGGCGTGCACTATCGGAGTTACAGCATCTCGCAATGCATGTTCACCTTTGGATTGTTCAGTTAATGCGAGCGTAGGACCTTCCATTCTCTCAGCCATCTCTCCTTCTCTCTCTGTCGCTCTCGCGATGACTTTCATATAGGGAAAGAGAATTCAAAATTTCCTCTATATAAAAGTCCAATATTTCCACTGGGTAATCTTTCAGTAAGTCCAGATAAAGTGTTTTAGTCTTATGACTGTTATGTCATGTGATTTTTGATATAAAGGTGTGTGTATTGTAGTGCTTGTATACACCTGATGAAGCATATTTGTGAAAGCGCTTGTGTTGTTGCACTAAGTAAAGGCCTTGTATACTGGATTTTACAGCCTCCTGCATCTCATTTTACTTGTTCTACATTATTTTAATATTTGGAGACGTGTTGTGTGGTTTACTTTTGGCAGTAGGACTTTGTTCAACATTAATTACCTATTAGTCTTGACTCGAGAATAACTCTTAAGGATGCGCAACCATTTGTTCTCTTTATTTAATAATCACAGCACTGGGAGACTGCCTTCACTGATTTTCCAAATCAGGTTCACCAAGCAGTAAAAACATACAGTTTTTATGCTCTTTTTTTATCAGTACATGTATGCAGAATTTTGGCATTTCATGGTTGTTAATAAACAGGGTCTCTGCAGACCCTCATGCTTCTCAATTAGTGTTGCACGTGAACACTTAACAACCATGTTTTTAGGAACAATAATGTTTTAGAAAAATAGAGGATTAAACAAAAACCAAGCAAAATAATAAATAAGTAAATCGACAGCAAAAAAGTCAATCGACAGGTGCTTTTCCTGATAGCAAGTTTAATCCAGGCAAAAATAAAAATACAGAAGATAAGCGCTTTCAGAACAAAGTTGCTTCGTCAGACCTATATAAAATCAGCAACACAGCTAACTTAAATAGTGCAATCGATTAATTAGTGTTTCAAGCCCTTCAATTTCAGCAAAGGTTTTAAAGGGGTACTGCCATTTAACCCAACACCCATATTAGCAGCCAAAGTCAAAATCCATTTCAGCCCTATGTGCTCAGTCCGAGTCTTGACATCACCACCGCTTATAGTGCTATGATATTTCTCTAGCACTAAAAATTTAAACTTATTTGATGCACCTTCTTTTCCATTATGTTTAGCTACATTTCTCAGATCTCCTTTGTTAATAGCATAAATGTGCTCTCTTATTTGATCCCTAAGGCACCTATTGGCCTTACCAACATAATATGCATCACACTGATCACACATTGCTAAATACACTAAATCTTTTGTACCACAATCTGCTGTAGCATCAAAACTAAATGTGCGTCCATTGAAAAAATGTATAAAAATATTATCTAATTTATGTAATTGCAAACATTGCAACTACCACAAGGATGTGTTCCTCTCCTATTTTTAATAGTCCTTCTTTGTTTCTAACAGGTTTAGAACAAAGTAGCCTTTTTAAAGAGGGATTGTTCTTAAAAACAAATCATGGCTCTAACCCCAGAGCCTCTTTACATTTATTATCAGACATAAGGATCTTCCAGTGCCTCTTTATGATGTTACAAACCACACCAGAATCAGTAGAATAAGTAAGAGACATCCATAAAGAACTAGTATTATTCAAATTATTACTGGACGCAACCTCTGTGCTATCAAAATATGGCCTTGCTTGATCATGCCTCAATGACATAACTTCATTCTGAACGATATTAATATCACATTCAGAATAGCCACATTGCCTATATTCATCAGCCAATATATCAAAGGATGAGTGCATAGCACTGTCTGTGGTGTGTAATCTTGCATTTCTAAAGAACTGCCCTTTCATCACATTCAACTTAACCCTTTTGGGATGCATACTTCATGCATTTAGTTTAGAATTCACTTTGCATGACTTCTTATATAAAACAGTATTCAAAATGATTTGATCATTACAGATTCATACATCTAAAAAAGCAATAGAAGATTCAGAAAAACTAAAAGTAAATTTAAGAAAGTCTGTTGTTTAATGCAAAAAAATTAATAAAAATGTGCAACTCATCAGCTGTACCTGCCCATGCAAAAAAGTTATCATCTACAAATTGGCTGTAATGTAAAACCTTATCAAGAAATGGGTTTGAGGTGAGAAAAACATACATGGCCTCCCATTGTGCTAGCACCATGTTCACATAACTATTAGTGCATATGGTGCCCATAGCCACTCCTGTTTTCTGAATAAAAAACTTATCATCAAAGATAAATACATTATTATTTAAATCTAGATCTAATAAATAGCAAATAGAGCTAATCTTACAAGCAGATTAATCCATGTGTTGACTTAAAAATAATCTAACATATTCAATCCCAAGATCGTGTGAGATTACAGTAAACAGAGAAGCAATGTCCACTGTCACCATAAGAAAATCAAAATAAATACATGTATCAGACCATTTAGCCAACCTAAGAAAGTGTTTAGTATTAAATAAATATTATCAACCTTCTCTATCATGGGTCACAACTGTTTCTCTATATATAGAGAGAGTGGTTCCATTACCCAACCACTCCCAGACACAATAGGTCTCATTGGGGGGATTTTCCAAGGTCTTAGGGAACCTCGGAAGTCCATAGATAGTGGGTAACAAATGACATTCAACCAAGAAATAATCATATAACTCCTTAGAAATTAAACCTACTAAAAACATATCATATAGCGAGACATCAAGCCTGTAAAGTAAATGGCCTGTATCATTTCTTGTACATTCAGAATATGTCTTTAAGTCTGATAGCATCAATAACATAGCATTCACATAATCAATCGTGTTCAAAACAACTATTCCAGCCCTTTTGTAGGCTGGACATATATAAATATCATGCCTCTGAATCAGAGCGTTGAGTGTTTTGAACTGCGCCTTATATAAATTAAAGTGGTATTCATTCTGCCACTCATTACACAACTGATAGAGTTCATCCTCACACAGTTTTCAAAAAGCTTCAACAAGGGCTGGGTTCAATGGTATAAATTGACTAGGTTTTTTAAAAATAGAAAAATAGTTATTGTTACCAACCAATAATCTCAATGCTATATTATGTACAAATAACTTAAAGTCCATCAAAACCTCAGATATATTGCCTTTCTTCATAGGTACGAAAGACAAACCAAGATTATTGACTTTCTTCATAGGTATGAAAGACAAACCAAGATTCAGTACCTGATGTTCTATGTTGGTCAGTTCAATTGAAGATAAATTCACTATTAAATCCATGGAATGTTTGAGCAAACAACAGGGCCAAACTCCAAATGCCACTGTAGCTGCGGCTGTTTCCTGGCAGATCTGTTCCTCCTCCAGGAATGCCCCCTCTCTTCGAGCCTGCCTGTATTCACTCTCTCTGGCAACTGCAGGCATAAAAAATGGGTGTGACTGGTCAATGCAAATGCATCACTATTATATTGAGAGGGAAGGTTTAAAGATACACTCTCTTTCACACACGCATTGCTAATCGAATTAAGGGTGTTTACATCCAGATTTATACTGTATAATGGCTGCAAAGCAGTTCCAGCATGCTCAAAATAATGTTTATTAGCACCTTCTGTTGACTTTTAATGTTTTAGAAAAACACAAGCCACCTAGCCTGGCAGCCAATCTTGTTTTTCAATCTTGTATATTTCAGTACCAGTACATGCTAACTCTCCAACATTCCTTGTAACTACCCATGCCAGCCTAGGAAGGCCAGAGCTCACATAAAACAAAATCTCTTTCACATTATGTTCTTTTCTCCCTTCTTGGGCATTCCAGACTCTGTAGACCATAGTATATCCCTTAACCCCCTCAACACTTTTCTGTTAATACACGTATAACTTAACATTAGAATGCAATTGTAAAACACTTTGAACTATAATAAGTGTCTCTGGTTTCCAAACACCAAGACTGAAAAAACTGTTGTAAGAAGACCAAAAACACCACTGGAACAATGACAGTGTACTGAAGACAACTTTAATAAAATTCAATAAAACAAAGTTGTAGTAAAGTATTCTTCCACGATAAAACCACAAGAACCAACAAATTCAAATCAAGCGCTTTTCGTCTCTAGCATACATAGTCTTCTTCAGATAATAGCACAACGTGAATTCAAAAGTATTTAAATGTAGTGAAGTGGTCACATGATAAATGTAACCCTATCGTTAACCCTTTGAAAGACAGAACAATTCTGACTTATTTTTGAAGACACTGTGTGCAAAAATTCAATTGAAGTTTCCTAACAGCCACTTACTATGAAATAGTACAACTTAAATAATAAATAAAATACAACAATTATTAATACTTCGTACTGGGTATTGTAGATTAAAACCAAAAGTTATGTCTGTTACTCTAAACAAGAGTGCTGTATAATGCAGACACTAAAAGCATAATGGAGCAAGTGAAAATAGAACGTACTAAGGAAATGTTAATAGTTGTGTGTGTATACACTATCAACAAACTTATAACTTGTGACTTTTAAACTTGCAATAGAACAAAAGTCCAAATGATCATATTTGTGTATGAATATAGCGCAATGTCCTCTTTGGCTAAATAAAGCGCCTCTGGTTTGCCTAACTATGCATCTATACTACATATCATTTTTAACACAACAAATATTAAACAATTCATTTGTGAAGAATAATCATGAGAAATACATTTTTCTCTAACAGGGACTTATTCTATAGAAGATCAGGGATGGAAAGTAGGATGATGCTGCACAGTGCTCAGTTGAGTTAACTGCAGTGCAGAAGTGCGCAGCTGCATTGCCTGCAGAGCAACAAGGAACCTGGGAGGGTTTCACTGACTGATGTCTAGGGAGAAAATAGTTTCTAGGCATTTGCTTCTATATAAGATACCACTAATCCCCATTGCATGGTGCACAGCTCCGCGCAAACGTGAGGCTTATATACAGTTAAAATTAAACACCCACAAGAGTACATGGAGGCCCTACTTAATGCAAGATGGCTGGATTTGAATTCAAGTGTATGAAACACAGGCTAGATTCAGCAAGTCTGGATCTAGTCTATGTTAACTAAGCAATATTTCAGTGCAGAACAAGTACAGGTAATAAGCACGCACAAACAGTAAATCAGTCAAAATGGCACAAATTAATGCAGGAAAATAGTAAAACACAGATGAAAAAGTGCAGATCAAACTCAAAATAAGCCCAATTTCTTGTTTTTAGCTTTTGATGGCTTGGATTCAAGCAGAAACACTCTGGACCCCTGGCAAATGACACGAAACGTAGAACAGCTCCAGTTAATTGAATCAAAAAATGCTCAAATGCAAGGCTTGTATACAGGAGAAAATAAACAGTTTTAAATAGTCTGCCTAAAGGAAATCACCCAATGATCCTTCCTCCAGCATTCTTCAGATCAGATAAGGCTATATCCACACTCTTCTACAACAAGGGTGCAGGGGAACCCTTCTCTTAATGGAATATGGCTGGATTTGAGTTCAAGTGTATGAAAAGCATGTTATATTCAGCATGCCTGGATTTAGTCTCTCCTAAGAAATATTTCAGTGCAGGTACAAACAATAAAAACAGTTAAAAAAGGGAATACAGTAAAACAGTAAAATCCATATGACGACGTGCAGATCAAACTCTAAATAAGCTTAATTTCTTGTTCTTAGCTTTGGATGACTTGGATTCAAACAGAAACATTCTGGACCTCTAGCAAATTATGCCAAACCCAGAGTAGCTCCATTTAATTGAGCTTAAACCAGAACATGTTTCAGTCTATCATAACACATTTAAGAGGATCAAATTCTCTCATAAATTATCTTTTCAATAACTAGAACATTTTAATTTCAGTTGTTTTATTATGGTCGAGTAATACCCATTAAAGTGAATTAACTTATAGATAGCAGAATAGATAATGAAACATACCCCAGAAACTAAGATTCCAGGAAAAACGAAAATGTCAAGTCAAACATGACAGGTAACCAGAGGAATGTGAAAAAATTCTGCAAAGTCCTGAAAAGGTACAGCTATATGTCTGTTTATTTAGGATTATTATGTCTTTGGAAAAAGAGAAAAACAGCTCTTGGCAGGCCAGTCCAAACTAACCTCAATATGTTGTCCACTGATGACCAAGTCAAGAAGTACACTGTGTAATAGCACTGACAGTTGAGGTACTAGACTATGGGGAATATTCTCAATGGAAATTCATTCATTAAGCTGGGGGTTCTGGTCTTATAATCAATTTATATTAGCACCCCCTGGAAGTGATAGCATTATAAAGGTATTGAGCTTGTCTCAAAGCACTGGACATAATTATATTAAGAGCCTCATTAAAGTAGCATGTTTTTATTATTATAGCTAGATGCTTCATCTTCTCATTTATCAGAAATCATTACCTTATACTCACTTCTAATAATGTTCAGTTCCAGCTGTTTAACCCAGGAATTTAACTGCTAACATCCTCTTCCACCATGATAGTACAATATGCCCAGTCCACTTTAACTGCTTATGCTTAGTACATTTATCAAGATGATTTAGGTATAATGGTTTTAATGTTGTCCATCCTTCAAAAGCATTATTAGGAACAGAAATAGATATCCAGTCAGTGAATATAAAGCTGGAAATAAACCTATGAAAAGAGGCTACGGTTGAGTAGAACTAATTCAATCAACAAAGTGTAAATAAATAAACCATGATATAGTCTTCAGATTATTTCTATTATAGTACTAGTAAATCAACCACATATGTAATCAGGAAGTATTTGTGAATGCTTATGTTTAAGCCTTGTTACTTCAAAGTAATATATTCTAACAATGGAGCCACAGCAAATGCAAATAAAGTGCAACCCTGATGAATTCAAAAAAGAAAAAAAACTCTACAAACATTAAAAAACTTTAATAGAACAAGGCTTTTGGATTAAAAAATCCTTCATTAGTAGGATGAACACACTTCATTAAAATAATTCATTTCAAACGTCACAAGACACAGCCCACCCAATGACAATACAGCATTAGTTAGTCAATTATTCCTATTAAAAAACATAGTAAAATATAAAAAAAAATCTTTATACATTATTTTCACTTTAAACATAACTGTTTATACTTAAGTATAGGTTTTAGATTGACTATTGCATTTATTCCAGTTTCATGGTCTATCTCTAACCCATTCATATTCTTTCAACTCCAATGTATTGTTCATATTACCACCCCTAGGGTTTTCAGACAATGTTTCAATCACTCTGAAGACAAACTCATGCTCCAAACCTTTTTCAGATATATGCTAAGTTCATGTAATGCTCACTCTCCCATACAAAGAACACGTCATCAACAAATAGTTTAAAAGAAAAGTAACTCTAGTATTAAAGTTACTAGGTAAGGTTACTAGGTAAGTGACACTAAGTATGTGCCACTTGCCATTTATTCAACATAAGATTAGCGTATGTGTTGGCAATGGGAGTAACCATCACCACACCCACAATCTGATGGTACAATTGTTCATTAACAATTATTATTCTCTAGTACCAGCTCGAGTAATTTCGATAGTGTATCAATCTCCCTGCCATTCAATTGACCATGTTCACATGACAGTTCCCTGACTGTATTTATACCATAATGATGTTGAATCATGGTAAATTGAGACTTCATATCTAAAGTGACAAATAGAAAAATGTTATTAATCCTATAACAATCACAAAGCTTAGTTAAAAAGTCACCAGTGTCCCTAATGTAACTTTTGACATAAACAAAATATTCACTTAAAATGTTCTGTAAACAAATTGAAATTGGCTCCATGGCCAAACCCCTACTTGAGTCAATCATCTCATCAATGAGTGAGACAAAGATTTATGAACTTTTGGTTGGCCATAGAGCACTGGAATCACTGAATAAGTTACATTGAAGGAATTAAGAGTTTCAACAGACATACCATTTATATGCTGTAAATCATAAATGCACATATGAATATTACTTATACATTAAGAGACATTAATGCTGGTTATCTTCTTTTTTCTGAATATTTTTATTATGTTTTACAAACAAATAGAAAATATAATAATAATATATACAGAATTGCATTACTATATAAAATATATGAAACAGTAATGAAAAAAGTAAAAAAAAAACAAACAATACAAACTATTTACAAGGTGTCTACATGTATAAAGAAGATAAATTCAAATGTTTAAACATTTATATTTCATGACTGATTTAATGTCCATTTATTTAACAACTTCTTAAGTTTCATCCACGAATTTAATAAAGAAGTTATTCTAGTGGTTCTTTAATTGATAATATCTCCAGTTGATGAGTTTTGGTTGCAATATTGATGAATTATTTAATTGATGGAGCAGAAACACTTTTCCTATTCTTTGTGATCACTTTTATTGCAACTGTTAGAAGAGTGCAAAGAAGAGAGTAGTCACTTCTCTTAACACATGTAAAAATTGGGGTATAAAACAAAATTAATGAATTATTTAACCTAAAATTATCATTAAATAATGCTCGTAGAAATGTGTTGACATCATTCCAAAATTGTTTAACTACTATACATTTACAAATCATATGCTGCCAATCAGCTTTAATATTCAACCCACATCTCCAACAACCAACTTTCTTTTTAGACATTAATTCAATTTGGTGAGGTGTAATAAAAGCTTTATGTATGAATTTCCAAGAAAATAAATTCCAGTTTAATGACATTGTGGTTTGTGCAGAAGATGGAAGCATCATATTTTTCTCATACAGCGAAATCATATTTTTCTCACTTTCACTCAGATATCTATTGTTAATAGTTATAAAGCAATCCCAATAGCTATCTTTACAAATATTTAATTTAGTTTTTGTCACCTTATAAATTTTGGATAAAAATCCTTTTCTTTTTATTCTCAGTATATAGTTCTTTAATGTGATTTGATTTAATTATCATTTTAGTCCTAGAAGCAAGTTTAGGTAAATATTTTAGATTTATTGAGCAATTTGTTAGTTTAATCTTTTCCAAATTTATTTTAATTTTATGATTTAGAATTTCTAAATATTTCTATTGTAATTCATTTATTTTTTAATGAAATATTATCACATAGATTGTCTTTCTAGCCCTAGTCTAGCCTTGCCCGATTTTTTTCCTCACCTCTGTGGTTATGAACCTGACTGCCCACTAGGTGACACCCTCCTATCTGCTCCTTTCTTGTAGCCCCTCATCCTCATAAGGCTCTCTTCTTTTTAAACTCCTTTTTAGCATTCTTACAATTGACCCTACCTATTACCTGCTCTGCTATACTTTCCCACCTTCTGCCTTTACAAATCACTTTTACTACTTCTTACTCTTCTACACAGATCACAAACCTACTTACCCCTGCAGCCACTCCTCCACAATCAGAATTCCACTGATTGTTTACCTCGACTGTCTCACTCAACTGTCCAAACCCGCTCCGTTCGCCCTGCGGGCTCACTCCGCTCCCCTTCCTGCCCCCAATTCCCACCCACCCCCAGGGGTCCTTATTCACTAACCACACCCCCATTTTACCTATACCAATCAATTAGTTCTCCTTATTACCACTCCCCACCAAACTTATTCACTTACCTCTCCTAGCCATATCATATATCCACCCCACCTTTACAGTTTCAACTACCCAGCTGCTATTACTACATACCCCTATCTATCTTCACATCTTATACCAAGATCATGGCCAATGTTTCCTACCTAACTCAACTAAAATTCATAGCCTTTGTTTCGCTCCTACCTCCTCTAATAACTATCTACACATTAACCTCTTATGAATGACCACTTCACCCAAACCTTCTACTGCCCTCCAGGCTCACTTCCACACCGCTACTACCTATCTTCCTTTACAGCTTTAACACCACAATTTGTCCCTGCTACCTGCAAGCCAAATATCACAGACTAACCCATATAAAATATAGTACTCTCCATGCAAGAAAAACACTTTTTTATTTCCTTAAATTTAACAACCCCACATATAAAATACTCCACCTAGCCCTGCTAGATGGAGACATTCATCCTAATCCTGGCCCAAACAATATTCCTGACACTGTACAAATCACCTCTAACATAACTCTTACATATACACCTAATAAGCCTCCAAACTCTCTTTCAATAGCACATCTTAACATTCGAAGCATTAAAAACAAGACTGCCCATCTTCATGCCCTACTAGAATTCTACCAATTTGATTTCCTATGTCTATCAGAAACATGGCTAAAACCATCCATTAATGACAATGAACTTTCCCCACCTGCCTACAGTATCCTAAGAATGGACCGTATTAACAAAAAGGGAGGGGGTGTTGCAGTCCTCTATAAAAATAATCTACAAGTCACCACATCTAACATAAATCTACCTATATTTAATAACTCTGAAATCCTTGTCACTAAACTTCAAATCAACAAATTCAAATCCATTAACATCGCTTGTATTTATCTTCCGCCTGGTAATAACATTAATACCCTTGAAAGCATTCTTAACTGGATATCAATCAATCTTCCACAAGAAACTTTAGTACTTGGGGACTTTAACATTGATTGGAAGTCCTGCAGTACCCCTCATCCCACCACCCACATTAATCTTTATGGCTTCTCACAAGTCATTACCTCCCCTACAAGAATTAATAAAACCAACAACAAAGAAAGTACATTAGATTGGATTCTAACAAACTCTCCACATCTCACATACAAAGCAGGAACCCTCCCTGATGATCTCAGTGATCACTCACTCACTTATATCATCAGACACAAAACTAACATACCTAACCCTACTACTTATAGTACAATCCGGACTAAAAAATTCTTCAACCCTGAACTTTTCCAGCTAGTACTCAAACACTGCGATTGGTCACCACTAAAAACACTCCCCCTAGATAAAGCAGTTGACTACTTTAATTCCACATTCTTATCCATCCTTGACCAACATGCCCCTGTACGCTCTATTAGAAGTAACACTAAACCTGCCCCATGGCTCACCAAAGCAACTAGACAGAAAATTCTCCTTAGAAACAAATCTTGGTCAAAATGGCACACTACCAGGAATTCAACAGACCACCAAACATTTAGACAACTAAGAAATACTACTAAAAAAGCTATCCTGCTAGATAAAAAAAACTTGTATATCCAACTACAACAAACTAACCAAAGGAATCCACAAAAATTTTGGTCCAGCATCAACAAACTCCTACACCCAGGTCAAACTATTACACCTATCCCACAAGGCTCCAACCAAGATAATCCAACACAAACTGCCAATGCCTTTAATTCTTTCTTTACAGATACAATTCAAACACTAGCTAAGCAATTATCTCCAACTTCCCCTAATCTAACCACCTCTCCAACTTACCCAATTCCATTATTTCAGCTAAAACCTGTTCCTACATCCTTCATTTGCTCTCTTCTAGAAAAACTGAAACCTACTACCCCCTCTGCTGACCATCTACCTGCTGAATACCTGCAAAAAGGTGCCAAAGCCATAGCCCTCCCCATTTCCATACTTATAAACAGAACTATAACCGAAGGAAATATCCCATCTATCTGGAAAATCTCACACATCATCCCCCTTCATAAAGGTGGTAACTCCATTGACATTTCAAACTATAGACCAATAGCCTTACTCTCTCCACTGGCAAAAATAATGGAAAAATGTGTCCATAAGCAACTACTCACCCATCTAATTGATAATAACTTACTTGCCAACTGTCAACATGGATTTAGACCTAACCACAGCACCACCATAGCCCTACTCTCCTTCACAGACTGTATAAATTCTAACCATAATAACAATACCCTTTCCTCTTCTCTCTTCATTGATTTATCTAAAGCTTTTGATATGGTTAACCACCAGCTCCTTATTGAAATACTTAAATCTCTTTCTCTTGATACTTTAGCATTACAATGGTTCAAATCCTACTTACAGAATAGACAACAAGCAGTACTATGGGAAAGCAACCTATCTTCTTACCTCCCTATTTCCCTTGGTGTCCCCCAGGGCTCCATTTTAGGCCCATTGTTATTTTCCATTTTCATTAATTACCTCCACCTAGCAATTCCACATGCAACCTGTATTCAATATGCAGATGACTCCACCATTATTTGCTCAGCTAATACTCTTACCGAGCTACAATCCCTTACACAAAATGCATTTAATAAAGTTGAACAATGGTTTTTAAACTGTTGCCTTCTACTTAACCCTAAAAAAACTAAACTTCTACTTTTTACTCCTACTCGTACGTCTGCCCCTCTTCACTTCACTCTTACATCCAACAATGGGACACTCATATCTCCTGACACAACCACCAAATTTCTTGGAATAACCATAGATAATAATCTAAACTTCGACACTCATACTAACATCACTATAAAAACAGTAAATAATAAACTGGGATCCCTTTACAGAATCAAACCATTCCTTACTCCTTCAACCAAAATCGCTATAGCTAGAACTCATTTAATCACTACCTTACTCTATGCTTCACCCATATACACCAATCTCTCAAAAAACAACCTAAACAAACTTGCTACTACCTATCACAGCATTGCTAGATTTGCCACAGGATCTCCTTTTAGAACACATCACTGCAACAACCTAAAACAACTAGGATGGCTAGAGTTTCATAACCAGATACTATTTCAACAACTCACTATTATCCATAAGAGCTTGTACTACCCCACCTATACTGACTACTCTCATTACCCCCTACAACAATCTTAAGAACCTACGCTCCTCTAATAAGCCACTTATTACTATCAACAAATCCAACAACTCAGCTGGAGATTCACTGTTCTCTAACTCTGTAGGCAAACACTGGAACAGGCTTCCCTCTGAACTCCTATCTCTGTCCTCTATAAGACTCTTTAAACTGAAAATAAAACAATTTCTCAGTACTCACTGGCTTTGCCCTTGTACTAACCCTGACTAACTGTCTTCTCTTCTATTTCCTATGTCTTCTCTGCTCCTAACAAGAATATATTCTACCTACTTACATCCTCTTGCTGTTTCCTATATATCTTTATTTCACTGTATCATATGATACATTTGTATAATTAATCAACTGTTTATACTTTTTTATCCTGCTTGCAATTGAAAACAACTATTTTGTTTTTATATTTATTGCATTGCATATCACCTCATCATGAGCTAGGTATGCTTGTAATGACAACTGTACCTAATCTGTATGTCTGTAATCTGTTTAGACCCTTTTTAACTACCGTTATAATTCTTTGAATTTGTGATAATTATTATAGTTATATATTGTGTCTGTGTATGGCTGTAACTATTTAGAGCTATTTTACTACTGTTATACTTCTTTGAACTTGTGATTATTTTTTACTGTATAAAATTGTCTGTGTTGGAGCTTTTCTCCCCGGGCCTCTACTGAAAATGGATTTTATTCCAGTTAGACTAACCTGGTCAACAAATGCAAAATAAAATAAAATAAAAATAAAATTATTGTTAATTTGATCATCTAGCCTTAGTTTATCAATTTTTGCTTGTGGGTCATGTAATTCCTTATACCATTGTTTCCTTTTTAATGAATACCAATGTATACCAAACCAAACAGATGAACAACCAAAGAATAGTAACACAAAAGAAATGAACTGGATGCCAGAGAAATAACAAATATGAATTTATTGAGTGCTTTCATCACAAATTATGTATGACTTCTTCAGAGGGAATTGTGGAGTGTATGTAAGTATCAACCCATTCCTATAGCAACCAGTTGCCAGTACACTGTTCTCCAAAGGTGCACACAATCTGGAGATATCTAACCCTAACAAGGGGTAAAACATCTCCAACAACCAACTTTCTTTTTAGACATTAATTCAATTTTTGTGAGGTGTAATAAAAGCTTTATGTATGAATTTCCAAGAAAATAAATTCCAGTTTAATAACATTGTGGTTTGTGCAGAAGATGTAAGCATCATATTTTTCTCATACAGCGAAATCATATTTTCTCACTTTCACTCAGATATCTATTGTTAATAGTTATAAAGTAATCCCAATAGCTATCTTTACAAATATTTAATTTAGCTTTTTTCACCTTATAAATTATGGATAAAAATCATTTTCTTTTTATTCTCAGTATATAATTCTTTAATGTGATTTGATTTAATTATCATTTTAGTCCTAGAAGCAAGTTTAGGTAAATATTTTAGATTATTGAGCAATCTGTTAGTTTAATTTTTTCCAAATTTATTTTAATTTTATGATTTAGAATTTCTAAATATTTCCTTTGTAATTAATTTATATTTTTAATGAAATATTATTGTTAATTTGATCATCTAGCCTTAGTTTATCTATTTTTGCTTGTGGGTCATGGAATTCCTTATACCATTGTTTCCTTTTTAATGAATACCAATGTATAATTGTTCCATATAAATAAGATTTAAGAGCATCCCATACGTATACTTCTGATACATCTTTTGTATTATTAAATTATATTTGTTTGTACCTCTTTGTTGATAAAATCTTTATAATCTTTCAGATTAGTAATATATGCCAGAAAGCTAGATCATTTGAAACAAAAACTCCATCAATTACTGATTGTGTGCCATGCCTATTTGAAATATAAGTGAAAAAAGAGAGCCATTAACTGAAAATTCACTAATATCTTTAATATTAATTGTATTGAAGAAAGCTGCTAAAGCCTTGGTAATGGCAGTTATTTTATGTTTCCCTTTAGTATGTGTGTCTCTTTCATGTAAAATGCAATTAAAATATCCAGCTACTAAAAGGCTACCCTTTGAATACAGAAGAATTTGATCCAATTGAATTTCAGCTGCTTTGACACCAAAACCAGGTATCCAATATAAATTAACTAAGGAATATATTTTCATGTTAATCAATATATTGCCTAAACAAAACATGCCTTTATCATTATATGGGCTTAAAATATGTGAACTAGCTAAATAATTCTTCCACAAAATAGCTACTCCTCTTCTTTTTTGATTAAATTGGGAGCTAGCTATAACTCTATGTTTATTATTAAGTCTATCTATCATTAGTTAATAAATGTGTTTCTTGTACAAATATACTTTGTGGTGAGAATAATTTTAAATATTTAAATAAACTACTCCTTTTGCAACAGTTATTCAAACCATTAATATTGATTGCTAAACACTTTGGATTCCTCTATTATATCCTAATTAATATAATCTTTTTTTTATTGTACGAGTCATTGTAACATAATGTAAGAATGTTTGTAAACCACTAGAAAAATAAATGTAATTTTTAGTATGTTTAGTGGATTTTAAAATAAAACTATTATGTAAAAAATAATTGATTGTAGACACCAGAAATAATAAGAATCTCAAACATGATACAACATAAAAAAGTTCTAACTATTCTACCCCACATTGAGTATATATCTCCTGACTTAGCAGTTGCATGTAAGTCATCCTATCTAACTAAAGATGCAGAACTAATTCATCTCCACCATTCTATTACTAGATTTTTATACTAAATAAAATAGATAAATATATCTACATAGAATTTTGCATGTGTTGAAATAACTCTCATTGTAATCTAAACCTATCTGAATTAGGCATGTTATTACTTATATTATTAAGAAGTTCTACATCAAGTGTTTATACAAGACTATTTATTCATATAATGGAATATTTCCTAAAAAAATTGCATTTAATAATAAGATTTAGCATAGTATAATAAGTGTATAAAAATATTAGATCAAAAAAGTTTTAAATTAAACTTAAGAAAGGAACCAATTTACTAAAAGGTTTTGTATAAAGCCTATCTAAGTAAATCTGGTTTCAGCCACTCAATAAAGATGTTTATTTTAATTCCATATGCAAATACAATAATATGTTTCCAAAAACAAGCTTATGTAGTAATCTAATTAATCAGTTCTACTAAAACTGAAAGAATTCTTCATCATCCAAACAGATCAGAATTCATATTTTCTGAGAGCTCATCTGTAACAAAGCATATTATATTACTGAATACTTGTGACTTTGCAGATATTCGGGTATATATTAGATGTTGAAGGAAATAGGAGAAAGATTATAATAATTTCATAAAGTTAAATCCAATAATTAATATATAGCACAGTTCTTAGTAGACACTGTCAAAGAAGTTACTTAACCACTGTCCCTGCAAACGGGTTCTCACTCAGTCCCCTCTTGCTGAATCTTTGGCCATTGACTGTATCTGCAGTGAAGAAACCAGCCACAAGGACTCAAGGGCTTTAAAAAGAAAATAGGTTAGTTGACCACTGTCCCTGCGAACGGGTTCTCTCTCAGTCCCCCACTTGCTGAATCCTTGGCCATTGACTGCATCTGCAGTAAAGAAACCAGCCACAAGAACTCAAGGGCTTTAAAAAGAAAATAAGTTACTGTAGGTGTTTAGCTATGTTTCCCTCTTAGCCTGCTACTGTAGAAAGTACCTGGTCTAAAGCAGAAATAACTGGCTCTACCCACAGCTAGGGACAGCAGCTTCTCCCCACCCTATCAGCTGTAAATACATTCAACAGTTAAACTTTTTCTTTTTAGTTATCAGTACACCAAGATAAAGCTATAGGAAAAAAAAGGTAACCCAGTAGATACACTGGAACTGCCCACTTGTAAAATGGAGGCAAAAAGGTACTTAAACTGCCACTTTTTGTCTGCTTCAAACTAGGTATCTACCCAGGAAGGACACAGCTGAAATTAGGTCTCTAGATTGTTATTCCCTACTAGATTCTAATAACTCCTAACAATTTGGCTATTTAGACACTTACCCTGCAATCTTTAGCCTGGGGGGGGGTTCTAGCTGAAATCAGGTATATAGATTTTTTTTGCAGCATTTGCTGTTCAATTTCTCCTGAGTGTGATTTTCTAGAGGAACTAACTACTTCACATTACCTGTGACCACTCCCCCTCCCCCTCCTCCAATATTGTCTCAGCAGAGTTATTTTAAACTCCTGAAGCCATGTTGACTTACTCACAGCAGCTGCCCATTCCCTTCAGCTTGTGGTGTATCTCATTGTAAATTTTGAGCTTTACTTTTTATATTGCAGCTAAGGTCTCTACAAACTCAATTGTTCTATTGCTTCGTTACTGTCAGTATTGCTATTGTTGCAGAACTGGTCTCCTATTTATACAAGTTGTTAAAATGTATCATTTTCCAGTCTGACTTGGTGCTTAGTGTGCTTCGTGCTGCTAGCACTTACAGGTGCTATAGTATCAAACTGGGTTGCTACTCCTCATCACTTTTGTTTAGTACATACTTTTTAGTTAAAATAGATGCTAAGCAGTGTGACAGTGTGTTCTGTGATTCAGTAGAAGAAAAGCATAAGTTAAATACAAAACACCATATTACGACTAAAAGTCCTGTTTTGCTGCCAAGTCAGAGTGACCTTAGTTGTTTTAAGTGCTGTACCATGAGAAATATTATAGCAATGTAGATATGTAAATGTCTGTGCTGCGATATTTAAGTACTGTTATATACAATTGCTGTGATAGTTTACTACTGCTATATGTGATAGAACTGTCTCTTTAAATTCATGGGCAACCTAAATTACCAGTACATAACACTAAGTAAGGTGATTTTTATGTCATGGGCTTCATATGTGAATGCATAACAGTTGCCTGAGCCTTTTTTGCTAAACACATTGTACCTGTGTAAATAGTATAACATGCTGCTACTCTTAATCCCAATACCCTTCCTGCCTGGGTGATAATTTATTATTTCAGCTACTCTTTACAGCACTTCTCCCTCATTCCCCTTTCAGAAACCTTAACATAATAATTTTTGTCTCCATCTTTTCATTTAGTGACCACTGTCCATGCGAACGGGTTCTCTCTCAGTCCCCCACTTGCTGAATGCTTGGCCATTGACCACATCTGCAGTGAAGAAACCAGCCACAAGAACTCAAGGGCTTTAAAAAGAAAATAAGTTACTGTAGGTGTCTAGCTAGGTTTCCCTCTTAGCCTGCTACTGCAGAAAGCACCTGGTCTAAAGGAGAAATAACTGGCTCTACCCACAGCTAGGGACAGCAGCTGCTCCCCACCCCCATCAGCTGTAAATACATTCTCCAATTAAACGTTTTCTTTTTAGTTATCAGTAAACCAAGATAAAGATCTAGGCAAAAAAAGTAACCCAGTAGATACACTGGAATTGCCCACTTGTAAAATAGAGGCAAAAAGGTACTTAAACTGCCACTTTTTGTCTGCTTCAAACTAGGTATCTACCCAAAAAGGACACAGCTGAAATTAGGTCTCTAGATTGTGTTTCTCTACTAGATTCTAATAACTCCTAACAATTTGGCTATTTAGACACTTACCCTGCAATCTTTAGCCTGGGGGGGTTCTAGCCCGCTCAGTTCACTACACTCACTTCACTCCCCTCCCTGCCCCCTATTCCCACCCACCCCCAGTACCTCTACATATATTCTTAGCCTTAACCCCACCTCTAATTACCACCAATTAGGCTACACCACTAGTCACCCCCTCCCCCTACATCCAACACAATCATGCTACTACCTAATATAATAACAATCCTAACCTGCGTAGTTCTAGCTCACATTACATCCTACCAAGGGTCCACAGTCACATGCCCCAACAACTTCCACTGTACTCTCTCAACACCCTCCCTCAAACATTCACACTATAACTACACAACCCCTGCCACCAAAAACATCCTCCCAATACACACACTCCATTACCAAACACCTAACACACTCAAAAACAAAATATTCCTAAGATACCATAAGCAATTTCCTATGTATATAAACTATATCCTAAACACTCTCTGTAAACAAGCCCTCACTAGAGACAATCCATCCAAACCCTGGTCCTCCTAAATCCAACCCAACCACAAACCCTAGTCTAAGCAACCCCCCCCCAACACAACTCAACTGCTGGCCAACAAAAAAAAAACAACAGACCTACTTATAATGTCCCTAAGCATCAGAAGCATATGCAATAAAATCCAAGAACTACATGCCAGCATAAGCATATATTCCCCAGATATTCTCTTCCTAACTGAAACCTGGCTCAAACCTCACATCAAAAGTGAGGAAATACTTCCACCTAAATGCAACATCCTTTGCATAGACAAATTGTCCAGAAAAGGAAGTGGTGTAGCATTGATATTTAAACACCACCTCAATATTCAGCTCCTGATCACATCTGCCCCTCACCACAACAATGAAGAAATCCTTTATGCCAATCTCAGACTAAACCCAAACAAAACAATCAATATCATAGGATGCTATTTCCCACCAGGGCAAAATATTACACCCCTAGAAAATCTCTTGACTGGGCTACTCTATCTCTACCCCAGGAAAGCATAATTCTCGGTGACTTTAACATCAACTGGCTATCCTGTAATAACAATCTCCCAACCATTCACCTTAATCTTCATGGGTTCACTCAACTCATCCAATCCCCTACCCGAATAAACAAAAACCCTAACAATCATACCTTACTTGACTGGATCCTAGTCAACAAAGCCCCTCCCTCTTACCTAGAGGGCTGCTTACCTGACAGTCTTAGTGACCACTCTCCCACTTTCCTAATTCAGCACCACACAGTCTCAAGCCCATTATCCACAGGCAAATATAGAACAAGTCCAACTTCAATCCCAAGTCCTTCATCTCCTCCCTGCAAAAAAATAACTGGTCACCACTAAAATACCTCAACCTAGATAAGGCGGTCCACTTCTTCAACAGTACCTTCCTCTCCATCCTAAACACCCATGCTCCTGTAAGAAATGCCAAAGTCAGATCCAGGCATGCCCCATGGTTACAAAAGACCACCAGAACCCTAGTGAAATCCAGAGATAAGGCCTGGGAGCACTGTCACCTAACAAAAAATAATTCAGATAAGCAATCATTCCTTGAACTGCGCAATAAAGCCAAAAAGCGAATAAAATTAGACAAATCCCTCTACTATAAATCCACCCTAAACTCTACCAACCACAACCCTAAGCAATTCTGATCCACTATTAACACTATCCTCCACCCAGGGAAGGTTGATACGCCCCAGCCATCCATTCCCCCCTCCCCCAGCAGTATTGCTGAATCCTTCAACAAACACGTCACTGAAACTATAACATCTCTAAACAAACAACACTTCCCTACAACAGCCCCCCCAACTCCTAACCCTAAACCCCCACTCCTCTTTTCTTCTTCACATCAGTACCTACCTCCAACATAAAAAGACTATTGTCAAAACTTAAACTCACCAAACTCACAGCTGACAACCTCCCCTCTGAATACCTGGAAATTGCAGCTGATATACTAGCCTACTCAATTTCAATTCTAATCAACCGTTCCATAACAGAAGGTTATGTTCCCTCGATATGGACAATATCCCACATCATTCCCCTATACAAAGGAATCCACCGATCTCTCCAATTACCACCCCATTGCTATCCTCTTCCCTCTCTCCACGATACTTGAAAAATATATCAACACCCAGGTCTCCAGCTACCTCCTAGCTAATAATCTCCTCTCCAAAACCCAACATGGTTTCAGGCCATATCACAGCACTACCTCCACTCTGCTCTCCTTCACCAACACTATACTTCATCACAAAAACAATGGCCTCTTCTCTACTGCAGTATTTCTAGATCTCTTAAAGGCCTTTGACATGGTATCTCATGAGCTACTACTCTCTACTCTCCCCAACCTCTCCTTCTCACAATCAGCCTGCAACTGGTTCCACAGCTATCTACACGGATGCCAGCAATCAGTAATCTGGGATGATAACCTATCCCCTCACCTCCCAGTTACTCTCAGAGTTCCCCAAGAGTCTATCCTTGGAACTCTGCTATTCTCACTTTTCACTAACAGCCTACATACTGCCACCACATAAGCAGCTCATATACAGTACACAGATTACTCTACTCTCATCTCCTCTGCCCCCACTCTGCCAGAACTACAACAAACCACACAGGAATCATTCTCTTCTGTAGAAAGCTGGCTATCCAATGCTCAGCTCCTACTCAACCCAAGTAAGACAAAACTTCTCCTGTTCCAACCTTCCAAAGCCACCCAAAACACCCCCCACTTCAACATACTCAGCAAAGGCAATATCATCATCTCTCCATCAAAACACACAAACTTACTTGGTGTGGAAATAGACAACAAACTTAGATTTGACACCCACATATCTCTCACAATAAAAAAAAGTTCACAAGAAACTTGGTGCATTATATCGACACTGCCAATTCCTAACCAAGGCAGCTAAAATTTCCATAGCCAATTCCCAGCTAATCTCCACCCTACTCTATGCATCTCCCATACTTACCAACCTTAGACAGACAGACATACACAAGCTGGATGCTTATTACAACAAAATTGCTAAATTTGCCACTGGAACCTCCTACCGCAGCCATCATTGTATCTCCGTTAAAGAACTAAACTGGTTAGAACTCCCACAACTCCTTCACTTTAATCAACTCACCCTTGCTCATAAACTTATTAACCACCTCCATAACATCCCTTCCCTTCAAACCCTTCTCCAACACTATCACTCCACTAGGCCCCTAAGATCAAGCAACAAAAATCAACTCACTGTTATAAAATCCAAAAACTCAGCAAGAGAAGCCATATTTTCATGTACCATATCTAAACTTTGGAAAAATTTTCTACCCTCTATAACTACCTTCCAGCAGCCTTTTCAAGACTGCGCTCAAATTCTACTTAAATTTGCACTGGCTTTGTCCTTGTTCTAATCCAGACAAACACCCCCACCCTTACCCCCCCCACACCTAGACTCCTAACCCAACTATACTACCGCCACTACTAACCACAGTCAGAATTAGCTAGTTGTCTTTACATACTTGTCTGACAACTTTGTTATTAATATATTAAATGACAAGAAACTATCTTAACTTGCAACATTTACTGAATATACTGATGATAATCAATCCCCGGGATTCATGAAGCTTGCGCCAGGTGCAGGCATAGCGTAGGTGGTATAACGCCAAATATGGCCATCGAGCGATTCAGGTATGATCCAATTCCACGTGCACTACCAGCGTACACCAGAACTGCACAGCCCTCAGCTTAGGTATGCTAATCACCCCATGCGCAGTGCCACACCATGCAAATGAAGGTACATAGCGATTCATGAAGTCATGCAGGTGTAGCGTAAGCCCACGGAAATGTAAACCAAAAAACACGGTTTACATTTTCCCAAACAGAACATCGGAGCTATGGAAGCGGACCAGACTCATGTATTACAAAGTTAACATATGCCAATGGCTAAATACACAGCCAATGGCATAAGAAAAGATGCACAACACCTAAAAAACAACATTTAATGTCATGTCCACAGTAACGCAAAGTACAACTGCAGGGCATGTGTGCGCAAACTGGAACACAAAGAAAATATATACAAATGTCATAAAATCGCAATGTAATACAAATCAGGATTTCACCATAATACTCAATGGTATGCATGGTACACCACAACCAAGCTGCAAGGGATGCTAAGGGTCTGTGACAGTGTTCAGCACGGTAACTATGAATTAGTAGTCAATGCCATGCAAATGAGGCAGGGAATACTGAATCGCAAACGTCCCACTGGATTAAAGATGTACCATATGGCACAGCGCTATAACACCGAGGAGTGTCTCAGAGGTATACATGACATCGGCAGTGGGGTGTGCCACCATAGCTGTAAGCACATTGGAGCAATGCAAATCTGGCCTGGCCATTGCTAAGCAAAGCCGCAGGACAGGGGTGGGGAGGTAGGTATAGCATCGTTTAGCTGGGAGTACATATGGTGCCCGAAAGCACATGTGTACGGGGATGAAAACATGCCTGAAACCCGGTAAGCGAATGCACGCACTGCGAACCATAGCACAAACAGGAAGGTCAGGGGAAGAAAATAAGGAAATGCCACAGTAGGGTAATTGGAGTACAACTGAGCAATTAACACCTATTAAGTCACAGCGGGCAATAGACGGCAGCTGACAAGTCTGCTCGCAGAAACCTGCAAAACAGGATAGGGGATATGTCAGATTGCAAAGAAAGGAGAACTGTTGTAGCAGAGCAAACCTACAGTAGACCGGCAATAGAACACATTATGCAAGATAAGCCAGGTCTAGGAAAGTACAAATTAAAGCAGGTTGCAGGATGCATGCCAGAAAATGGTAGGTGAAACGTGAAGAAATGTAAAGAGAAGGGCAAAAGGTAATCCACGGCAGCCAAATGTAATTCAACACCAAAGGCACCACAATAGTAGTTCCTGTAGTAAAACACATAAGATACCCTGTGGCTACGATCGTACATACACATCCTATTACATCATCGGTGTTCACAGCACAATAGTATAAAGTGTGAAAGCACCCTACACACACCTGTGTATTCCCAAACACTGCACCATAGGTGTAAACACATGGGGAACTTTTAAAATGTACATGTTGGGAGCTGTGATTCATCACCATGTGTTAGAGACTGATGGTGTTGTGGAGGATGATGCTGACAACCACTGCAGGCCCCGGAGGAGGAGAAGACTGTTCAGACCAAGGGTAACCTACCAGGGGCTACATGATCTGGAGATAGTAGAGCATTACAGGGTGGACAGGGACATCTTACAGAGAATAGTTGAGCTGTGCTGGCCACGCCTGAGAACCAGAAACAACAGAGGGGAACCCATCCCAGTGGACACAAAGGTATGTGTAAGTTTGTGAATACTAGCCATAGGTACCTTTCAAAGGCCAACTGGAGATATAATGGGGATCTCACAGGCATCAGCATCCAGGGTACAGCACCAGTTCCTGGATGCCATGTTACCACATGCCAATGAGCATATATACTTCCCCCGAACTCAGGAGGAGTTGGCCAGCAATATGCGTCACTTCCACCATGTGGCACACTACCCGGAGGTATTGGGTATGATAGACTGCATGCACATACATATCAAGTCACCACCCGGTGAGCATGGTAGGCGCTACTTAAACTGCAAGGAATTCCACTCCATCAACTGCCAGGTCATGTGCAATGCCCAGGGCATTATCATGGATGTGTGTGCTGGCAGCCCCAGAAGCTACCATGACTCCCATATCTGGCATGCCTCACAGCTGTATCAGGTATTTGTCAGGGGGGACACCCCACATGGCCACCTTGTGTGGGATGCTGGCTATGCACTGGAGCCATGGATGATGACTCCCATCAGAAATGCACACACACTCATGCAAGAACACCATAATGAGGCACACGCACAAACCAGAATCATTATAGAGTGTGTGTTCGGGATGCTGAAATCACGGTTCCATTGCTTGGGCACATCTGGTGGAGCCTTGCAGTACTCTCCAGGCACATGTGCCCACATCTTCATAGTATGTGCATGCTACATAATATGATCCTGCGGAAACAGCTGCAGCAGGGACAAAATGGTGAAGGCCCTCATAGACCACTGCAATTGCAAAGGCCATCACAGGCACAGAGGGATTCAGACCATGAATACCCTGTGCCAGCCCCAGTAGGCAGACAGAGGTGTGCCCAATATGCCTATGCCTTGGCAAAGAGGGAACGTATAGCACATACTCTGACAGTGTAGGCCCCTACAGACTGACACACCTCTCCACCTGCACTACACAGTAAAATGGATGGCACACACACACGACCACCTGTAAATTGTAATGTATAGGTGGCCTACTGTGTGACTCTTACATAGGCAGCCCTCAAACATTGTACACACAGCAGCTATTGGAACAAGGAATGTCAACACCTGAACAGTACATGCACCTATCAGCATATGTTGGTGCTGTGTGTATAGGTTCCTAGGTACATCGGTAGGTACACGCCCGATTGTCAGAGGCCATACACCAAATGAGGTAAACAGTGTCTGCTGTCGCCACAACATCGAGTAACCAACTGTCGCTCAGTGGAGAAGAGGCAATCACGGGATCACATGTGTGTAAGCACTGTTCTCCACACACTCTGCATGGATTCCTTGCTGCGTTAATGAGAGCCTCCACATAATGTAATCATGGATGTCGTGTCAAGACATGGGGTGCACCCATGACAGGTATCCGTCACCCCAGCATGCTCCACCTATGGTCATTTGAAGGTGTAGCACATTATCGTGTGTGGCTCACTGTGATATACATGCCCAATGCTGGAGCACATCCAGTAAACATCACATGGACATACCATTAATTGGACTCATCCATATGTAAACTAACTGAGTTACCCATGTGATTGCAGTATGGAGTAACAGCTGTAATATACTCCACATACAAAATGCCATAACACGTGTACAAATCCCAGATGCCCAAGTGGTAAATGCAGTGACCGTCGTGCATGTTCCCGGTCCCACATCCTGCAAGGGATGTAATGTAATCCCGAATGCACGAATAATGCATGTCGGATGCAGGTCATCAGATCATGTTTACCACACGTTAGTGGGAATATGCGTTGCCCAGTGCTGGTAAGCGTCGTTTAAATATGACTATACGGATATGCGTGAAACAGGGCTAAGCTTCTCTGAATATCACGCAGATCATGGTCAATGATGTCCAAAACAGGTGAAACCAGTATTATTCACCCCTGTACTAATAGTGCCTGCTCTGAAGGGTAAAACGACCACTGCCAGGAGTAGAACATGCAATCATGTATACAATCACCTAACAATATGGTAGCCAAGATGTACCTACGGCAGGTGTGTAATATGACAGGTTCAAACACAAACGTGCGGAGTCCAGGAAACAGTATACACTGACAAGTACACAATGAAAGGTGTATTCCACCTGTCACTCTCTCTGTCAGAGATATATATATATATATATATATATATATATATATATATATGTATAATACAGATAGAAAGGGTGATAGAGAGAGAGATATATGTTAATATATACGGATTCACCGATATCTGCAAATATATAGATAGGTCAACGACATGTACACAACCATGGAGGTACAAATAAATAGGATACCGCCAACTATGGAATGTGTCACATACTGACACGTGTAACCACGAGGCTGAAAGACTGAAAGAACACAGTACCGGAACACTAGAACCGCAAGTAATATTATCACGATATGAAGGGACATTTAGTTACCGCTGCCGGTGTTGCGGTCCACGTAGGTACTGTGTTCAACTGTGTTTGTGATTGCCGTAGTCTGTGTATGTGTGCATTGAGGGTGCCGTGTGTGTGTCCATGTGATTGTAATGTGTGTGTGTGTCTGCATCGTGTGTCTGTTAGTGTCAACGGAGGTAGATCATTACAGTAGGTGTGGTTATAGCTAGCCGTAGGCATACGATTACCACCTGTCCCACATTATGAGGGACAGCCCTTCCCTGGGCAGTTGTGTCCTGACATAAAACATTAAAAAGGGCAAATGTCCGAGATTGTAGGACATTATTATGTCCCATATATTATGTAATAGTTGCATTAAATAGCTATGCCTGTATGTAAGAAACGAAAATGTTGCATGCAATATGATAAGTAGCCAAAGTCCTACAACAATAAGTATGTATTGAGGATAAAAGTATGTGCTATCCTGTGTACTGACCGTGGGCATGTGTCGGCCTGTAAACACAGATGTGTGTCCCGCAAGTGTCCCACAATGGCCATTTGAAAAGGTGGCAACCCATGCCAAAGAGGTTCAGTTACCAACACAACTGCAATGAGTGCAAATATCTGGGACAGAAATACACGGGACAGCTGTCATTTAGTAACATCCCTTTACATATCGCTGTAATTCTGGAGGTATGGAAGTATCAACCTCACATGCATACTATATAGAAACCAATTAACAATGGCCCAATGTATATGCCCGTAACAAAAGTCTACTAACTGATAGGTCTTTAATTAGGGAAGGAGCCCACACACATATATGGAACATGTAGAAATGCAAGCCCCACAAACCTGTATATGCTACGTACACCCACCTACATCCCCCACACATGAAACTATAGCAATACAGACTGTAATTACAGCACAAACATCCAGTCAGTCAATTACATCTGCAGAAGTGTTAACATACCTTGTGAGAGACACATTTTAAAGGCACCATGTGAAATCGTAGCCATTGTATAATGGAACAAATGACGATGTTACAGGTTTTGTTTGCAATAGTCCCTTATCAGACGGTTGGGATGACAGGTAGACTCACATGTAGAACCACATACTCAATTATACCCCACTGTTGCTGCATAATTGGTGAATGGAGTAGCTGCACAGCTGATGTGCAAGTAATAATTCACTCAGGAACACCAATTGGGGGCAGGAAACCACATGTTACAGGTATCAACGTATATAAGGATGACTTGCCAGACATTCAAACTGTATGCTCATACCATAGAACTGTTTAAACAGTGTAAGAGAGATAGTTATGAAAGTCTGGAACGATAACAAGGTATGTAGAACACTCAGTATGTAAGTGTATGTATAGCCTGTTGTGTATTAATGATGTTAGTGTATGTATAGCCTGTTTTGTATTAATTAAAAGTGTCCGCAATGCATAAAGTGGGAAAAGGTATTATGTAGTGATGTCTTGCTGAGTATAGTAATGCTTGCAGAAATTGTGGGCCACAAGGTAAACATCACAGACACCACAAAGGATGCTACATGAGGGCTTTAAACAGAATAATTCCATACCACCCGCCATCAGTGGTAGGGTATGTCCAACAAGTATGTGCCATAGCAGGGGATAGTATATGTTGATATACTGTCACAGTAGGCATGTGTATGGGCATATAACGACAATGACATGTCTAAGATGGTCCCGCTGTGCAAGTATGCTTTGCATTATGCGATAATATGTAAAATATGTGTAATGTACAGTATTGTAGGTAGATATGTCAGATATTCTACACAGCATAACAGGCATATCATGCATACCAAAGGTATCGTCTATTGGCATGTACAATATACAATAACAGGATACATATGGCTTGTAGTCATGGGACACTGTAACAGCATGATAGCTAATCTAAATGGAAGAGCTACTCAATTAACCATGCACAAAGGACATGTAATAGCTTCACAGGTTCATAGTGGGGTACTATGCAGTCTGGCAAGTCTATGTGTAAGCCCAACTACAGTGTTTACACCAGCGGCACCTCTCTAGGGTAGTGTCCTGTCTGTGAACAGCAGCACCATGTGATACCTGCACCTCTGCACAGTACAGCCACTGCAGTGATCCCTGGCATACATGCGTGTCTCCCATCCACCAAGTGAGGTATCACATGAACAGTGCTACTGAGTGTCCCTGCGTGCTGTACATAGGAATCATGTTCCAAAGCATGGTGAGTGTCTGGTTTGGGAATGTAATCCTCAAGCACATCCCACTCATCTTTACGTGTGGGCACATATCCATGAGCATGTTGCTCACAGTGGCTTTTGCTTATGTCGCTTATGTGGAGTATATCCATGAATATTGCTGTGGACATAGGCCCTATCTGTTCAGCAGAGATCACCCCTGAGTATGTAGTATGCAAATGTGTACAGACGTGGTGTCCATAGTTCTGCCGCATATGTCAACCGTTGGAGCTCAATAAACGTCATGGCGCGTTAATGTTGTGGTATGTAAAGCCATAGCTGTTCTGTAAGGTACACCCTAAATGGGGTGTTGTACCCTTGAATGTGTGTATATGTCTGGAGTTCAGAGGTACAATGGGTGCCTATGTTCCAGCTACAAACCCAGTACAGATAAGTGTGGCCACGTAGAAGGATATCTACGCCACAGTGGCAATATGGTTATCAAAGGAGTGGGTGCGACATACGTGTGTACTATGATCATGTACAATGTGACATGTATGTAAGGGACTACCACCTATGTGATAGTCAGTGGGTGAATGGTGTAATGCAAAGAGGATGTTCATGCACCTTGTGTCATGCAGCTTGAGGCCATGATATTGATATCAGGTATCCGTCACAGTGACACCCTTATGGAGGGAGTCAGTATCAGCTGGTGGATCAGTCATGGTGCTTTGTATGCAGTTGTCTGGAAAGCTAGTCAGGGAAAGTCCCTCTGTGCTAGCCTGTACCTCAGGGAAGCATATACCGAACATGAGGGGCCCTATGACTGAGGACTGTGGTATGCCAAGTGTAACTAAAATACAGTAGGTACTATGGTATGCTACACTCATTGTGTGTGTCCTGTCCATGAGCCACTTTGAATAACATCCTGAGACATAAGGGTCGATGTGCAGGTGGATGTGTATGTTGTCAATACCAGAAAGGAGAACGGTGATGAAAGCCAATGAGAGGACAATGTAGGCTGTGTGGACCCCCTTACCGTCATCAACTACCCTGGTAACTGTATCAAATGAGTCCACCAGGTGTAAGAGCCATGCTCTGGCCCTAACAAGTCCAACCTGAGTGGCATCAAAGGACCAGAGCCCACCAATGTCTCCGTGAATGACTTCCATGATGATGTGCCCCATAGCCTTGCAGAACAGTCGAGTCAGGCGTATAGGGCAATAGTCCCTCTTGTGCATTGTGGTGCCACCTGTGTGGAGTGTGATAACTGTTGCTGTGTGTCATTCAGGGGCCACAATGTCTGATACAAGGCTATTACTGAATATGATGGCCAAGTGGGGAGACATGTCGTTCAGAGGTGTAAATCACAGCCTGGGATGTTGCTTGGTCAAATGGAGTCAGTGTTCCAGGCCTTATAGAGTGCAGTTTAGTACTGTGTAGTTGTGACCGCAGGGACACCGCAATGTTCCTGCATGGATTGTGGCCGTGTAGGGAGTGAGAGGGTGTAATGTTAGCACTGAACCCATTCGTCAGCATGTTGCCAACATCACTTGGTTCTGTAATGTTCCTGAGTAACTGTTGTATGTCAGAGCAGATGTGGGTATTGCCATTGACTACTGACATACCGCCATAATGCCTTGTGGTACACCCTGGAATGTGTCACAGTAATGTTTGCATAGCTAGGTTCGGAGTATGTGATGAGGGATCCTGTAGCCCTACTGAGGCTGACCAGTGAGCTACCTCACCCATGGGATTGTACTCCACTTTGCAACAGCCTCCAGCTGTTGTTGTAAATTATGTCCATGGAGCTGGACCCCCAGAGTGGCGTCCATTATCTGATGGGTACCATCATGGCTCTGTGTGGAATAGCATGATCCATGCAGTCGTGTATGAGCTAATGACGTGCACTGGGATATGTTTCAGTGTTTGTATGTGCATTGTCCATCTGCACGGGTGTCATGATGTTAACTACTGCTGTCATAAGACGTCTGTAGTAGGCATTGTAGTACTCTTGTACTGTGTATGCCATGAAGGGTGTGGTGCCGGGATGTGGATAACAAGGGTGATTAGCATATGTTCGGAATCCACCAATGAGGGGATAACCCCAGGTGTGGAACACCAGTCACATGTTGGTAGTGTCCATGTCTAGGATATTGTTGGTCTTGGAGGTGGTGTGTATGGGTTGATCCAGCTGAGTGGAGGTTATGAATCCTGGACAGCATTGGCTTAATGTGTCAGTACATGAGTGGCTATCCCAGTTAAGTGTGGGGTAGTGTCAGTCTCACATCAGTAGTACCTGTCTGAACCCTACTGTCCAGTACACCAAGAAATGAGGTCTGGTAACTGTGGGGTATGTTGTTGAATCCGTAGCATGTTACAATGTGTATAGCAGTTCTGGCCACAATTAGTTGCACGTGGAGCACCTCTGATGCATTGTGCTAAGTAACTAGCCAGAATGTGTGTACAACATAGTGGAATATGGGAACACCTCAGCCATGGGTATGCTGGTCCAGGTTACATGACTGAAAGGTGTGGTCTGGGTATAACCTGTCATTGCAGGTGTGCTGTGCAGAGCCTAGAGGCAGGTCCCAGTCACTGCAGAGATATTGAAGTGGTCCATTATAAGGAGTGCCTTGCCTGCGTTCATCAGAGATGAAGATGTCAAGCATTGCATCACATGACCCCATGTTTTGCTTGCCTGTTCCCATTCTGGTGGTGAATGTTATTGGAAACTGTGCAAGACAGGCAGTATAGAAGCAGCAAGAGCCTTACATGTTATCTGTACACCCAGGGCTGACAGGTGCAGGTCATCTGTGCCAAAGCATCGTGTTTTGTTGACCATGTCAGTCAAAGCGGACAGATACCAGATGCCTGTGGAATGACAGCAGAAGCATAGGCAACTGTTGAAGTGACACAGTCAGTCATTGTACAGTGGCATCAGGTCCGGATGAATGCATAATGCTCCCCAGGGCTTGGCCCATACCTTCAGGGCTACAAGACCAGTGAGCTATTGCATGTCCCTGCACACGTAGTCTGTGAAGTTGCATCTCAGGGCAGTCACACTAACATGGAGAATGACAGTCAAATTGTACCGGGTGAGGTGTGGCATGGGTGCATAGGTTATGTTGCAGAACCAGTTACCCGACAGCAAGATGTAAGCGACTATCGCCTTGTGTAGCCTGCTGATTGGGACATCAGTGTGACCGCCTACAGAGTCACCTATGACTGGTGTGTTGCGTATGTTATAACACCCTATTGGCTGTATGTGATGGGCACACATGAGTCTGTGGGCTATAAGTTATTGTTGTTGTGTTTGGTGATGGGGGCTGCCTTTGGTGCCAACACAGAGTATGGAGAGGTACTGCACAAGTTGTACTCATATGTGTGGCCTGTGGTGGTGGAGATCTTGTGAGACTATGTGATGAGTAGGGTGTGTTGCAAATGTTACACATCCCCACATGATTGTCAGGTTCAGTCAGGGTTGGTGACAGCATTACCCCCAGCATGGCTGCATATGTGCATCTCCCACAGGCTGTAGTGTCGTATGTTGGGAGGTGAGCATTGACTGTGTACATGAGACAATTGCTCTATTGCCACATGTATGCCATATTCATCATATAGACAGGCAATAGCACTGGTACGTGACAGTTGGACATGCCTGTATATACAACCATGTCTCACAAGATATGTGAGTTACGTGTGTACAACAGCTGTTGCACTGTAAGCAAGCTGGAAATGTAATGACAGACAGTGTACTTGTGAGAAATGGTGTGGAATGGGTGCTATATTAATCACTAGCTCAAGAAGTGCTCACAAGTTCTGAACAAGTGCTGAGCATGAAAATACAATACAGATAGGATGTTGGATAATATCAACCCACAAGTGGTGACGACAGTCATAATTGGTGGCACCGCACTATTACCCTGCTGAGTATGGTCTGCAAGTCCATGAACCATTATCAATGTAGATGTTAGCAGTACAGATGTAGATGACAGTATGGATGTTTGACTACATGTACCTCCGTATGTCACAGGAGTGTTCTACCAGTGGCCTGTTGACAGAATCAACACTACAAAAGGTGCCAGAGTGACATGTGCATATCATACCAGTGCCAGCTACAGTAAAACAGGGTTAATGTGTTGTATTCCCCCCTCATTGTAGCCCATACCACATAGACAAATGCGAGGCATCTGTGTATGTAAGGATGTGAATGGCCATGACCTATGAGCAATAGCTGTCTCAGTGTTGTGAACAACATATAGAATGGGCTTTGTGGGTGAGGTGTGTGACATATGTGCACATTCTGACAGATGATATCAGCATTGTCACCGCTAGGTGAATATCCCTGTACCCATTAACTACCAACTAGGCTGCGGTCAACATTATGGACACTGTGTAACGGATGGTGCTGTGCAGTTCACCTCCCTGAGTTGGTGACGTCTCCAGGCCTCTTAGGTAGTCATATGAGGCACCCATGTATTGACAGGGTGCGATCCATGAGCATGGAGATCATTGGACAGGCATACTCAGCACTCGGGTGACCAATATTGGATCACATATCACCTTTAAGGGGTATTGGCCATGTGTGAATGGGCGATATCAGCCTTCACAATCCTCACCTCCACTATGCAGCATGCTGGCTACCTTGCATAAAGACATGTGCTACACTATGATGTTGGACATGCTACATGTACATATCCTGATCTGAAAGACATACGTCATGGACAGCCACCGTCCTACTACTAGGATCGCCACATGCTGGACAGATCCCTGTGCCATACATGTGACATACTCCTGCCATACCATGCAACCCTGTCCATCAAAGCTGCACATGTCATCTCTGTCATACATGGTGTGATGGCCACATGGTAGATGTATTATCAACTGTCTAGATCAGTAATGTGGCACTGATGCACCTCGCGGTGGCAAAATGGCTGTCGGATACAGCTAGGAAACCTTGCCCGTACATGCAATAGTTGATAACCATCCCTGCGAATGACGTCCGACTAGCCATTGTCCCATGTCTATCACATGAGCAACACAGGCGATCCGCAGCAGGATGTTGAACAGCTGTACAGTGCCGTGTCGATGTATATGGCAAAACACTTGCATGTAAAGGTTTCCATGCATATGTGTGCATTGTCACTGCTCAAGTCCATTAAGGCAGTGTATGTGTTGATATGTGACATATACACAGCATCAAGGTCAACAGCATTACTGTGGACACATCCAGGCATGTGCTGATAGTTAAGGACACCAGTGCAGGCAAACAGACATGCCCACATCAAGACAGCATTCATATGGAGTATGAACAATGTAATGAGGTGACACACATATATGGTGATGATATCCAATGCATAACGGGTGTTACATGTGTTCATAGGTTCATAGGTTCATAGGTTCATAGGTTCATACTAGGCTATCTGCCCAAGGGCATTTACACAAAAGCCCAATTATAGTTTTGGCTTTTATGCACCTTTAGGGAACTATACCCATATACCCATGTGCCTGCTGTGCCTCTGTGTGACAGAGACACTGAGGTAATCCCTGGGGGTATCTCTCATCTCCCATCCCATTGGTCAAGATTTCAAGGCCAGCGGGCCAGCCTTATGCCTCTGCCTCATATACCGATTTTATTCCGATCACAGCATAGGAATGGGTTGGGTGGACACACAAACATGTCAGTCGTGTCAGTGTCATGACGATTTGCAAAGATAACTGTGCAGATGTACTAGATTTACTAGAAATGTATGTGCAGCAGTATTTCTGTACATCTCTGATACTGTGACCTGTCACCATCATTATGTCTTACAGATAATGCCTCATTCATGCCTGCCAGTGTACAGCCACCAGGAGGATGATGTCCTCATCCCATACCTCCATGAAAACTACGAGGTGTTGTTCAGCCATGTGCCACAGCATGCCCAGCAGCGTGATGACCTGTGGCAGGATCTTTGCAGGAGGGTGAATGATGTGGGTGGCCATAACCGCACCTACCAGCAGGTGCGCAGACACTGCATGGACTTGATACAACATGCAAAACAGCATGCCACTGCAATCGCCAGGGAACAAGGTGGAACAGGTGGTGGGCCACCAACCCAGCCTTCACTCACATACACCGAGGAGCTACTGGCCAGTCTGGGGACACCCTCAGAACAGCATCCACAAACACTAGCTGCCATTGTGGAGGTGGGTGTCTCCCAACCAATGAGCCTGGAGTTACCTGGTAAGTCAATACTGCACATATGTCTATTATATCCCATTTAGTTGCATGTGTCACTGTACATTATGTAATGTAACATCATATGCAAGGTATGTTGACACACATGCTGCATACTACAGTATGCTACCCTGTGTATGCACACATGTGCATACTATATGCTATCGTACAGGCAAATGTGTTAACATGCACAGTGCACCCTGTGGCTGTCATACAGTCATGGATAATGTTCAAACTGCTGTGTCACCCCTATACAGGTACCTCTGGCGTGCTACACAGACATCAGTCCATTGCAGGTGAGACTGTCATCAATATCAGGCATGTTAAAGCATAGATCTATTTGCCATGTGGCCAGTTAACACTTGTACACTTGATGTTCGGTCCAGTCACAATATACAGGTCGCATCACCCATCATTCACACTGGCTACCCATGTGCAATATATACAAACAAAATGATACACCGACATGAAACCACAGTATCTGTCATTGCTACATGTGTGGACAGATGTGCATACAATGGTGGAGGTGTTGTACAATGTAGGCATATGTACTATACATTGAAACAACACATGTGGTACACAAACAGTACCACACAGTTAGCTGGGATATGGGCAGCCCACAGGAGTCACCATTGTGTTATATGCCCCTGCAATGGGTACACACATTGTGATGTGCCATCTGACATGTCCCAGACACGTAGTGCTCTGGCTGAAATATTGTCACACTATCCCATAACACATACCCCACATACCAAACATACAACCTGTTGTCTGCATAGCCCTGTGGATGGTGACATATCTGACATCTATGGGTGTATGTCACATGGGACAACACAGACATGTGAGATAGATGGCCATCACAAACATTTGGCCAACACATGTTCACACATGGCCATGGGGGATGGCCAGAGACATGTAGCCACACAGTAGATGTGATGTGTATACACCATGTTGCACATTGTCCACACATGGTCCAATTATAGCCTTAGTTGACTGATTATACAGTTGATGTGGTAAACTGGATATCCTAAAAGCCTGTGCACAGCTAGTGAAGGTGTCACTTAAGTCTACCATATAAGATGTGTTGAACATCACAACTGTGTCATAGCATGACAGTAGTCACCTGTACAGCTTCCACAGCAATTGACACCACATCAGGCCACAGATACTGTACATTTCTCTTACTGATGTAGGACATCATCGTTAGCTGTGCACCTCGTGTGTGTGGTACATCAATGTCATGTGGGACATGGTGAATTGACAGGTCTGCCATGTGTGGACATGGTTGCCAGGCAGCTAAGACTCTGTAGTAGTTGTGCATCTGTAGGTCTTCCAGTGACCTGTCACATGACACAGCATGGTTTGGTGTGTATACACCTCAGCATCATGGGTCACAATCCACAGTTATGTCATGGGTATGCATGCAGTTATGGCTATGTAATGTGTGCATATTATGCACTGTATAGCAATATAGACACCTCATGATGCCATGCAATGGCACAGTGTCTGTACTTCACACTGTATAGCAATGTAGATGGCTCACACTACCCTTCCATGCTCATGCACATTTGCTAAACATGCATTCTATCTGTACGGCATACAGATAACACTGCAATATGATGCCCATTACGACGCTGTACATGTGTCAGGACACCATTGTGTCAGACATGTATGCATGTTAATGCACACATCAGCAGATTGCATGTCAAGGTCACATCAGCCATGTGTACTGTTAATCTGTTCTGGCCATATGGTGTATCACGGGGATGCATGCTTACTAACATGATTGTGTAAACTGCATGGCTACTGATATGACACCTGCTTGCTGTAGTGTGCACCCCAGGGTGGTATGCTAACTAACACTAATAATGTCTGAGCTGCATGCCGTCTGCTGTATCACATGCATGCTGCATGCCGTCTGTCAAATCACATGCATGTTGTGTCTGTGTGTGTCTGTGTGTGTGTCTGTGTGTGTGTGTCTATTGTAATTTAGAGTCTTTCTTTGCATTCACAGGTGATGTAGGTGCATTACCCTCCTGCGGTCCATCTGATGTTAGTGTCCCCACAGATACTAGCAGTGATAAGCATATGCATGAGGTACAGGCAGGGTTGTCAGGGGCTGAATCTGTGCCAATGGTTGCCATCCCAGCTATGTCCCCCTCTTCCCCACACACAGTTCTGTTGCCAACACATACCGCATCACCAGTGGCCATAGAGGAAGGACAGTCAGCATCTGTTAGCATGGAACAGGAACATGTGGTGGCTACAGAAGGTGTGTCTCCACACCATGGTGTCAGTGTAATGACTGCAGATGTGCCACATAGGCATGGGGCCGGTGCTGCTCATAGGAGGACCTCTGGCAGACATGCACCTGCAGGACAGAGCACAGCAGCTGGTATCACCAGATGCATGTTCTAGACTGTAATGGCAGCACAGGCACATGCTGAATGGCAGAACAGAGAAGGGCAGAGGCTGCAGAGGGCTGCTATCCATACTCTAAACGACAACATCCAGGCATTGGCAAATGTTCAACAGCAGATTGCTGATGTTCTGGACAGGCGATTGGGTGACATGGTTGGAATCCTTGACCATGGCATGGCAATCCACAAGCATGAGCTCTCTGTGCTGAAACATCTGGTAGGAGTGAGGCATAGGCCATGTGGACATAGGCCAGCTACACCACCTAGTGCAGGTCAATGTAAGCGTGCCACCTCACATGGCCACTCCCATAGTGCCAGTAGCAGTGCAGCAGGTGCTGCACTGTCCACACCAGGACACAGCAGGCCACGTGGACGGGGCCCTGGACGTTTTCAGTGGGACACGGTTCCAGTGGACATGTGTCGTTGGACAGTAGGCAATCTGTACCTCCGCCTGGTAGTGCCCGTGCAACCCCTGGCAGGCACAGGTCATGTGGCCGTGGTTGGACACAGTGAGCTGTACATCCTGGTCTGTATAATCTGGAGCAGTCACTAATACCCCTGTGTAGGCCTCACAAAAGGCAGAACAGTATGCACACATACACGCACACAGCAAACACATCTGTAGGGCACCACAACACCCACATGCATATTGAACAGACATGTCCAATCAGATCACCGGCCCTTACCCACACACATGATGTCATCCATTGGTGCAGCCTATGTCCCTGGCAAACATTATCAGCCTGTGCATATGATGAAGCCTGTGCCACATCCCTGTCATCCACACCATCGGTGCAGGGACATGCTCAAATGGTCTGATGCACAGGGTGAACAGAATAGTGAAAGAAGTGTATATTACACTAGTTGTGTACTGTTGACATGCACCAGACATACCATGTAGTACAGGTTTAGCATACATTGTTATATGTTCACAGTATGTGTCTCGGTAACAACAGTAACAGCATGTTGGTAATGATGCCCTGGTTCCCTCCTTATGGTCTACTTGCATGTGCCTACAGGTAGCAGTGTTTGCAGTCTCCCATGTGTAACTGTGGAGTACTCACAGGCACGTATGGCAATATCAGCATGCTATACGTAGCCTCAACCTGACTGTTGGAAAGGCTAACATACCACAGATGTCCACACATATACTGATCCAGAAGCATGCGGGCTGTTTAATAGGCAACAGTGGCTAGAGACCTGACATTCATACCAGGTCACATCACAGGTATGTTGACATGGTGCAGGGTTGTACACAGCGGTCCGGCTGATGACAATGTTAGAGGCCACTTGATAGCATGAGGCCTCACTGTGTAGCAGTAATACCCTGTCACATTACAGGAACATGCCCACACTCACGGGGTCAACAACACTATAACGCACACTCCATAGTGTTGAGGTAAGGACCCCTGCCTATGTGGTAATCACCCTCACAGTACTGTGCACCCACATGATGCGACACAGAGGAAGAACATGTACAGGTAGCCAGTACGGTTGAGACCGATAGCATCAACAGGGTAGTAGACTGCATCACCATGAGGGGTTAGGGATCCTGTGTGTTCCGTATGGTAGCATACACCCTCACTCCATGCACCAGACAGGCATACACACACACACACACACACACACACACACACACACACACACACACACACACACTGTGGAGACCACAAATGTCATTCACATATGGATAGCTGATATGTGTGTGATACACACACCACCCCTGCCTACGGCATGCTTTCCACACTGCAGTATGTGCAGATCTCTACAACAGTGTACAGGGGAGTGTAACAATTGGGATGTATTCCCCACCATATGTGGCATATATGGTCACACAAGCAAACACACATGGCAGTACTGTGAATGATACACCTGCTATATGATGATACGTATGCAGCAGTATTGGCCGCATTATGTGTACCGACGCTACCTCTGGCAATTGTGCTGCTATATGCACATGGGAGGATGTAAGTGTTACAGGTGTCAAGTGACTTACAGTCAGTAACACCTGACCGCTGTGTAGGTTTTATGTCTTCACCGTCAAGTAACAGTAACATAGCGTACTGTTTGCACATGTAATGGTAGGATGGCATGTGACATACCTGTGAGCCATCCCCGGCAAACATCCATCTGCACAGGTGTATCACCACTTTATGTACACACATCCATCCATACCTGATGTACATCCTACTGTACTGTCAGTATTTCACCATATACAGGTGTCAGTGACAGGGCTGCATTGCAACTGCATGTTGTAGTTAGGCACAGATGAGTTACATACATCAGCTACTGGACATGCAAGGTTGCTGCATGCACACTACAAATTGTACATGTGTGTTGGTCCTACATGCCTGTCATGTAGCCATGTTTGTATGCATTGCAATTGGTGGACATGTGTGATGACATACATAACACATGGACTGTTGTATGATATGATGGGTGTCATGGGTAACTAGTACAGAGGGAATGTGTCCTCGGTCAACATTGCTACCTCATGTACTGTTAGCATTCAACAGCCATGGACCAACCTTCCATTTGCATGTGTGTGATTGCTGTAGCCACTTGTCTGCATGGAGGACAGCAAAAGCTATGCTATGTACATATGTGTTGTGTGTGTGGTCCATGCATATATCCACTGCGATTACATGTATGTCATATCCAAACATGTGTGTTCTTTGGTGTACAGTGGCAGTCATCTGTCACAGCTGTGTAAGACCCAGGGCCCCTGTTATGTGTAGAGCCGACCTGGTTATGTACAGTGGTATCATTGCAATGCATAATACATGATGGAACCCTTTCAGTACATGTGTAGTCTGCACAGTTGCTGTAGACCTATGTACAGTCCACTGGTCATGAGTCACATGGTGTTGTGGTAATGTATGGCTGTGTATTGCTGGTCCAACGACATGATGATGTCTGAGGGCTACATAGTAGACTGCGGTGTGTACCTCTATGATCTGCTGAGACATCTGTGAAGGCTCCTGAGTGTGTACTGGTCAGTACATGTGAGTGGCCTTCATGTACGTGGGGACAGTAACACCATACTGTGCCCTTCCGTGTTTAGAATCCGTGTGCATGCAAGACGGCCCTTTGCAACTGCTGTGTGAGCATGCCCAGTATGCCATTGTGCACATGGACACACAGTACATTCCACACTGCACCCTTCCATGTTTAGAATCCATGTGCATGCATGACGGCACTTTGCAACTGCTACGTGTGTGAGCATGCCCAGTAGGCCGTTGTGTAGATGGACACACAGTACATTCCAAATGGACATGTGATATTGGTGTGTGGGCATGCCCAATGACACCTTGTGTTGGTGATGTGCCTCTGTGTATGGGCATGGCCATTGACATCCTGTATAGTGATGGTGGTCATCCAGGCAACAGATGTCCATTTTCCACGTCACAATGGATGACTACATTGAACACACTGGTAGATTGTCTTGAAGGGTGCACTGTCTGTGGCGCATCCTGTATCTATGTAGTGTTGTTGTAGTGCTCCGTAGATAGGCAGTTGCCCCGATCACACCACTGCCGTGTGTTTGTCTACATCTACTTTGGGACAGTAATATGCTTTTAGACTGCTCACTCTCTATACATTCCCTATCAGCATCCTTGCCTTTGCGGATGATGTCATCCACCTAGAAGTATGCCTCTGGGAGTGTTGTGTTCAGTAATCTTAGTAGCGCGTTCTGTAACTGTGTAATGCTGTAGTGTAATAAGGAAGTTAGGTGCATATTCGACTCCCATCCCTGCCAAGTCTGTGTGTGTGTTTCCAGCTGCCTGGGAACAGAGTAATGCTTTTAGATGGCTCACACCACATACATTCCCTATCGGTGTCTTTGCCTTAGCGGATGATGTCATCCACCTTGAAGTATGCCTCTGGGAGTGCTGTGTTCAGTAATCTTGGTAGCGCATTCTGTAACTGCGTAATGCTGTAGTGTGATAAGGTAGTTAGGTGTATGTTCAACTCCCAGCCCTGCCAAGTGTGTGCCTCTGTGTGTGTGTGTGTGTGTTTCCAGCTGTCGGGGGACAGAGTAATGCTTTTACATGGCTCACACCACATACATTCCCTACCGGCGTCTTTGCCTTTGCGGATGATGTCATCCGCCTAGAAGTATGCCTGTGGGAGTGCAGTGATGCCGAAACTTGGTAGCGCATTCTGTTACTGCATAATGCTGTAGCGTGGTAGACTAGACAGGTAGATGTTCAATTCCAGGGCATGGCAGGTGTGTGTTTGGCAGTTATACCATATGTGTTGGTATCTGTGGGTGGCTAGCTGCAGGATGTGTTCAGTTTGTTTTGTTGCTGACCTATATTGTGTCCACCGCCCGCATATTCTGCCAAGACACTGGGTTGTCAACACATACATTCACCAATAGGTCTGGTGAGTAACTGTCAGCAGCCCTACTCTTACCCTTGATACAGTCTGACCCATGTGAGCAACATAACACACGTGCCTTGATATTAACAACACTACATGATGCAGGTGGCACATGTAGTTTCCTTTCCATTCCTGTCTAATGCATTGCTGTCATGTGGTTTGCTGTTGTGATATAAATGCCATATCTACATATGTGTGTACATGTATATGTGTGTATGTATGTATATATATATATATATATATATATATATATATATATATATATATATATATATATATATATATATGTCCATGTATATATGTATACAAATAATATATGTGATATATGTAGATGTAGAGGTGGACATAGATGTGAACATATGTCTGGGGACATCAGCACTATTGGCTATTTGTGCCAGATGATCTGTACGTGATAACCTGGGATCTATGTATATCTGCCATGGCGTGGTGTTAATGCACATCATCTGTGGTGTGCAGGGCCATGGGTTGTAGTTGTATAGACACTGGTTATTTTGTTGCTGGGAAGACCGTGAGACATTGAATATGGTGATGGTAAGGCACCTGTTGCCAGTTGTGTGTGGATCTGAGCGACACTGAGTAGTGGTTAATATGTTGGAGGTTTGGTATGGGTCATATAACTATTCATTAGAAGACTATACTATGCAGATGAGGTTGACTATGGTGTATCACATTTATCACCAGGGTGTGCTGCTGGTCCCTGGAGTGTATGTGTGTAGTCAGCCAGGTGCAGGTCTCGAATATAGCTGACAGCATGGGAGGGGGGTCAGGCATACTGTACGTACATTGCAGAACTGTGCCTAGGGAGTGCACCTGCCTTAGCACACCTAAGCTAGGGGTGTGTCTATACCTGCCTGGTGATGTTGGGATGGATGACAGCAGTGGTGGGGTAGTCAGGGTGTACAGGCTACACAAACAGGTGTTGATCAGCACAATCAGCTGATGACATGGCCAGCCCGCACATGAACAGTTCATTAATGCGAGCAAGCAGCATACACACAGGTTTCGTCCACACTCTACACCACCGGTGTATACCTGCAGGGACATTTCACGACACAGTCCAACCAAATGACACGGGCTGCAGCAGGCAACATATACCAACATGTGCAGGAGGCTGGGGCAGTGAGGATGTGTATGCTGCTGAACAACCCTTACTGGGGTGACATAAGACTTTATAGACTGAGGGTGACTTACCAGGGTTTACATGGGCTGGGGATGTTGGAGCACTATGGGGTGGACAGAGACCTCCTACAGGAGCTTGTTGACCTGTGCCTAACACATCAAACAGGCTGAGGGAAACGCATCACAGTGGATACCATGGGATGTGTTGGCCTAGGTGTACTAGCCACAGGTACCTCACACAGCACAACTGAGGATATCATGGGTATCTCACAGGCATCTGAATCCAGAGTATTGCACCAGTTCACAGATGCCATGTCAACACATGATAGTGAGCACGTACAGGTCCTCCACACATGTGATTAGTGAACCAGCAATATGCATCTGTTCAACCACATGGATGAGTACCCTGGGGTACTGGGTGCTATAGCCTGCACATGTAGCACCACCTGGGGAGCAGGGTAGGGCCTACAGTCAGTGCAGGGGCATACCCTCAAACAGCTGGGCCATATGCGATGGCCAGAGCATGAGATTGAATGTGTGTGCTGTCGGCCCTGGAAGCTATGATGTGTCCAATATATGGAGTCTGACACAGCTGTAGCACACCAATGCCTATATGGACATCCCCTACAGTGTCCTAGTGGAGGATGCTAGGTAAACACTGGTGTAATGGCTTATAACACCCATCAGCAATGCACATACACCTGAACACTCACACCATACTGAGGCGGATGCACAGGCAAGACATATACATGTGCATGTGTTTGGGATGCTCGGTTCACAGTTCTAGTATCCGGACACATCTGTTGGGGCTCTGCAGTATTCACAAGCTACATGCATACAGGTTGTTATGGTATTTGCTATGTTACACAATGTTATCCTGCAGTAACAGTTGCAGCAGGAACAGCATGGGGCAGGGCCACACAGCCCAACACCACTGGCAAGGCCTGTACAGGCACAGTGTGACTTGGTGAAGGAACTACCTGAGTAGGGCACAGTCGGTGAAAGCCCGTGCACATTATGACCTGCCCTTGGCAAAGAGGCAACACAAGGCATAAGCACTGACACAGTAGGTACCCATGGATTTCCCCTCTATGACCCGCACACAGTACAATGGATGCCAAACATGACAGTACCTGTGCTCGGCCATGTATGGGAGGTGCACTGTGTGCATCCGACATAGGCAGCTCTCCAGCACCATCCTCAAGTCCGTAACACAACCAGGGTATGTCTATTGAACTAACAAGTGGCAGTTGTATTAGAATGTGTACTTACCCATTGCATGGTATGTATGTGGTGGCCAAATGTTAGGGCAGCAGACAGTACACATCCATAGTGGCACCATGACCTCTGTAGCACATACGGGGGTCACAATGGTAGCCTGTAGTACACAGGGTGTCCTAACCCACTGCAGATTATGGGCTGACCATCATGTGTGTCCGTACAGCCCACACACACGTTCCATGCAGCTGGACAGATATGGACCAATACAGACAAATGATATATGATGGCCTATGGATATGCCCAATGACTGACCCCAACCCCCTATGAAACACACAGATGACAGCAGGCCAGGCTGTTTGATGTAGGTTGTGTAATAGGACGTCCAACACCACTGTGCTGGTAATTAATGCTGGGAACTGACGTACCCTGGTATCCCTCCAACCAGCAATTTAGGTAGGTCCACACACTGACATGGAGTACCCCGCAGACTAATACAGTAGCAGCAGATGTGTCCAACTGTTGGCTGTGCCCCCCATCACATCTACACATGTGAGAGTCATGTGCACCACCCACGGTGTTGTGTAGAACTGTGGTTGTGGTTGAATGTCCCCCCATGCTATACAGACATGTAGCAACTGTCAATGCCGCATGACCATTAGCTACCCTGCAGACACAGCATGTCACCTGTCTGTGTAGAATGGAGGGGTCAGCAACACAGTACTATCTGGACATGTGACACATGCAATACAGTTGACTATACTTTGCATGCTCACACACATGACGGTATTGTCAGTCTACAACATGTGTAACAGTCATACTGGGCATGCTCACACACTGAAACACAGGACGGCCAGGCATGCACACACCAGTGGTCTGGACATATCTGCCAGTACATTGCTATACTGTTGGATGTCTGTGCTGTATGGTGTTTGCGGTCTATTGTCTGTACATATGCCATGGTCTATTGTTAATTCACATGAGCTATGTGCGCAGGGTACTTCTACCATCACGTGTATAGGGCAGTTCTTTGCTTGCGGACAGGCTGACGCCTTTGGATACAAACTGGGTAAGGCACAGTCCAGCAGGTGGGAGCTGTTGTGCATGGGTTTGCACAGTGTTAAGCACTGCTGTCCTCTGGTCACAGCACCTTATACACGTTTAGACTCCATATTTCTTTGACAGGGCACTACTGACCTACAGGTAGACAAACACGCTTACAGCTGCTCGCTCTCCGACATTTCCGATTACATTTGTCACTCATGCTGGGTGTGTGCGATCCCTTGTGATGCATATTACATCGGACTACATGACTACAGTATTGGGTATGTGCAACCATTTTGCGACGGCAGCCGTTCAACTGAACGGACTTGGCGGCCTGTCCAGTGACGTAATCATATTATATGCGTGTTCCTCATACGATCTGCTCCCATCTGCCTGATACATGGGAACCGATACTCTGCAATGCTGACATGTGACTTGAGTTTGTTAACGCAGCTGTCTGCCGAGTCATGCTACCGCATACCTACTGCACGTTGACCACCTTTCAGATTGCACGACGGGAGACTGTAGGAGTGACACCTTTCCCACTTTGCATGGGACAGTCCCTCATCACACATCACATGTGACAATACCAGAACTCTCCACCAATTGGGGACAAATTTCTGCAGAATCAGGGACAGGTCACTTTTACAAAAGTAGTGCTGTTAACTTGACACATTGACAGAATCAGAGCATATGACTTAATACACATATTCTGAAGTAACAGTTGTTTATAACTCTTACTTATTGTCATTAGTCAGTAAGTATAATTCACCACCTTTCCTTCAACAGCCACTACTTTTAGGAGGGATTAAGAAGGACACAGTTAGACTTTCAGCCAAACTCAGGGACGTACCTGACATTCAGGGACAGTTGAGTGGTATGGACAATACTCTAGCCATTGCAACTATCCTGATTAGGGAACTTTCTCATATTGTAGGTGTCTGTACTGGTTGCTTGTTACAGGTCTTGTATACCTGACATGTCGATATGTCATATGTAGTAGCATAAGAAACTATACTGCTGCTAGACTACGCTTTGATTTGTTCCGATATGTATATTTCTGTATTATGCATGGCTGTAAGTATGTTCTGCCCTGGTACATCTGACAGTTCTACAGAGCAGGTTCACTTTGGCCGTTCAGACTGGTGGCAGCCCTATAGACCCTATATGTAGAGCTATCACATGAGTCAAGGCAACACATACCCACAGCATACCACTCAACTGTCCCTGATTTTCAGGGCCGTCCCTGATTTTGACTCAAATTTTAACTCTGTCCCTCTTAATCCCTCCTAAAACTAGTGACGTTTGGAGGAAAGGTGGTGAATTACACTTCATGAATAATGACAATAATTAAGAGTTACAAACTTCTTTTACTTCAGAAAATGTGTATTAATTCATATGCTCTAATTCTGTCAATGTTTCCAGTTAATAGCTCTAATATTTTAAATGTGTCCCTGATTGTCCTTGTGTTTTCTTGACTTGTCCGTGATTCTGTTGAGATTTGTCCCCAACTGGTTGAGAGGTCTGACCCACAGCCAGTAGTACACGGACGGCCTCCACGGTTTGCATACGTTAAGGTTATTCATGTAGCATTATAATTGATAATACTGTTTCCTATTACATGTAGCTGTTACTGATACAACAAATTGATGTCTGACACCACTACACACACTATAAAGCCTCCATTCCCAAACTCACAGGCCATGTGCCATAACTGTCATTTTGCAAGACACAACTGCCCAGACGGGTGTGTCCCTCACAGGCATACGGGTGTTTAACCTTTTCTGTTATGCTATCATCTACCTGCGGTGGTCAGCAACTTATGCACTTTCCGTCAGTAGCAGAACTCACATACCAATGGGTGTAAATGAACACTGTATCAGGAACAATGCATAACACCCTGTGGGACACATTTACAGTCACAGAACATATGTATTCATTCATGTTTGTCGAGGTACATGCCGCTTATGACTCATACCTGTTGTCATCTGTCATTACCTGTATTCCGCCACCTGTTCACCTAATATCAGTAATTCTGGCAGTGTTTAGTTGGACTTTGTTACATTCTGATACATTACTATGGACATCCATGCTAATCGGGTACACGGCACTGTGTAGGTCTCTATGTATTCCCCGATGGTTTACAAACTATCCAGTAGATGTACTCTTCAGGTTTGGGAGATGTAGGCATATGCTATGCCCACATAGGAATATTAATGACTTCCACTGGGCAGGCCTACTACATCTCTGCCAACCAGCACCTGCACACTTAAGCCCATTAATGCATACCCATGGTCCACCTACCTGGCACCCCTCTACAGCAGTCATGACAAATACTTACTGCGAGTGCAGCTGGGGTATGAGCACACCCCTACACATTGCCCACTCTCCCCATCTCGGGACACATGTCATAATGCTTTGTCAACCCATGTATTATCACACTTGCACAACCTACTGTTCCATGTACACCTACATCCTGCTCATATTAGTGTCAGCAGATTCTTTCATACCTTGAATTTTTGGGGTCCTGCAAGGGACACCGTTATCCATGTTTAAAGTGTAGACCTTGCAGAACTCTCCCACTGGTCCTTTCCTACTGGTGTTTTGGACAGCGGCAGTGTATTGATCTGTATTACCTGTCTGTATGTCTGTCCGGCCTAGCTGGGTGATGTGGGGGTTACAACGTTTCTTTATTGGACCTCCCAATCACAAATGCCCGGGCTGTAAATATGTTACCCCTAATTGCTGTGAAGTAACCTATTTATGTGAATGTGTATATCTACACTGACATATAGTTTGTTTTGTGTGTATGTGTATATATCACTACCTGTTGTTTGTGTATATAAATCTATTTATATATATATCCGTAGTATATCTTTGTGTGTGTATATATATATATATATATATATATATATATATATATATATATATATATATATATCCGTATGGATATATATGTGTATGTAAATTAATATAGCTAAGTGTATATATACGTTTTTATCTATATATACATCTGTGTGTTCGTTAACCTATACATTTCCCGGACATGGACACTTACACATGCATATTGGTTTTATCCCTGCTTCAACTGCATACTATTGCCTTAGTCATTCTGACACCGACACTTCACTCCAGTGAACTTGTGCTCAGTATATTGCACGTTATGCAGTGGACAGATGTCGCACGTTTTTCATGTCTGGGGTGCTGCTGCTGCTATCTGGGTTGTGATAGTGTCATTCAACCTATTCCTCATATGCGCAGCCTATTTTTCCTGCTACTGTGTTTGTTTCTGTACATATTCATATTATTACTGTTGATAGGATGTGTGTTTGTGTTACTGTTACTGTACATCAACAAATTGTTGTCTTCATGTAGTTGTGTCTTTCTGCTTTTCCCGGTTTGGGGTTGTCACAGCAGAACTCCATTCCGCTCATGAGTGGCATACAGGTTTTACGTGCCGGGCTGCCAGACCTGACGCACAACATCCGACAACGATACGCCCATTCACTCATGTCTCCACGCAAACGACGCTCTATCTGGGAATCGCACCTACGTACTAGCTGACCTCCATGGGCCACTCCATTGCACACAGCGAAACATACCCTATCACTTCTGTGTCCATACTCGCATATCTATAGTTTCTCCTGCACACCCGTGTTGAGTTTCCCCGCATAACAGCCATTATACACCTGATATCACAGCCATGACACACCTTTACACATTGCCCTCTCATGAGCGTTGGGGCCCTACACACATTTTGTACCACCTCGTGTATTCACAGGCTCACCATCCATTCATATTTCCACGTACGTGCCTTTCCTGGTGTTATGGATTACGAACGATGTGCGGGTTACAAGTGTAGGTGGCTGCAACATGTCCTACATTCCGTCTGTTTACAATGTTGACGTAGCACTTCAACGATGTTATGGCCACTGGTATAGCCCTGCCTCTCGTGTGGAGAGCGGTGCTCTACTCACACTTGTGCAGCTTTATGTGACATATGCTGTGAGTACTTCATAATTCCTAACTTGCTCTGGATTCCTTTCACAACTCTCAGGTTTGCTTTCGTCTTTCAGCATTCCTAACATATCTATCTATATATATAAATATATATATATATATATATATATATATATATATATATATATATGAGTGTGTGTGTGTGTGTGTGTGTGTGTATATATATATATATATATATATATAGATAAATATGTAGATATATAATTGCATATTTCTGTTATGTCTGTGGATATTTATCTATACACACATCTATCTAACTATATATATATATATATATATATATATATATATATATATATATATGAAAGTTACAGCTGTAGAAGACAACATACATTTGCTATGCTAATAGCTGTGTACACCAGTGCAGGCCCACTTGCATCTACTTATTCTGAGTTACATATGTTTACAGGCACGTCTTTAGGATTACATGTGCCTTATTCCTTATGACAGTACCACTTTGATGGAATCTGGTTAACGGACCCATGCGAACGCGGTCACCTTTACATGTATAAATGTTGGCTTTACAGCACAGAGGCATTCATTACACAATTAATATGTGCTATAGTCGTACTTGAACCAGGAATGCCTTTACGCTATGGATGCTGTAACCACACTATTGGTGTTCTGGCTCATTTATATGTATACCCATGGTTCATAGCTACTCTGACACATACCTCACCGCTTCCCTTATACAGCAGGCATCCATTCTCCTGCTGGGAAAACCGCAGTACTACAATTAGGACATTCCCTGTTTCCTACTGCTCTGGACCCATGCTGCAAGTCTACTCACTCCAAGGATATTCATAACTCCTATGCTTATAGTCCTCGCACATACGTATGTTTGATTGTCAGGGTGTTCATGTGCTGGTCTGGGTTTAGGCTCAGCCGACTGGTGACTAGTTCTGCCCTGGCTCTGTTCAAAGATCAGATGTTCTACCTGTGTTTACAGATGCAGATGTTTGGGCACCTCTGACCACATTATTGGGTCAGCGCTACATAATTTGGGGCGGGGAGTGGTTCCACTACATAATGCAGGTTGGGGGGTGGTTTCCCTTCCCATTTGACTATTTCATTCATTTATACATACAATGAATATTATTCTGGACATCTGTTATGAATTCACTACAGGTATGCAATAGTCCTGTCAACAGATGGGACAGTTGGTTGGTGTACTTCTGTGTACGGACCTCTCTGATACTCGGGGACTCATGTCTACAGTGACAGCGACAAGGCTATGACAACTCAGGGACAATCACGGACACTTCTACCATATTAGTACTATTAACTTGGAACATGTTGACAGATTCGTAATACTACTAATTTTCTGCAGTTAAATGCGTCTATTACTCTTCATTGTTGTAAGTAGTCATTCTCATTCAACACCTTTCCCCCAAAGGTCACTGGCTTTGTGAGTTTTTAAGGGTCTGGCCAGTTATTGTGCGAATGCTCTGACCATTGGTATCGTTGACATTGTCATATGTACAGGTTGTGCTGTATTCTGGTGACTAGTGTTGGCACCTTTTCAAATGGCCAAGATGGGACATTTTCGGAAGACACATCAGATTTTACAAGCCGACACATACCCACGGTCAGTACAACAGATAGAACTTTACTTATTTGCCTACATAAAAGCCTATTGTTGTAGCGGTTTAGTTGCTTATTCTGTTTCTTGTAGCATTTAGGTATTGTAGATACTGCAATAATTATTTTCTGCTACTATTACATAACATATGGGACATAATTATATCCTGTAATCCCAGGACATTTGCCATTTGAAATGTCTTTTGTCAGAACATAACTGTCCAATGATGGACTGTCCCTCGCAAAGCGGGACAGATGATAACACTACTGCGGACACCAGATTTTTTGGCCCAACACATAGCCACGGTCAGTGCAGGTTTAGAACATTCATTTGTTTCCTAGCTGTGAGCCTTATACCTTTGGCACTTTTGTTGTTTGCCTGTTTCTTGTACGAATTACGTTTATTCTATCCTGACGAGACCGCTTTAGGCAACTATTACATGCAGTATGGTGCATAGTTATTTCCTACGGTCACAAGACATTTGGCATTGTATCATTGTTGGTCAGGTCACACCTACACACACATTAATTGTCCCTCACACAGTGGATCAGGGGTATCCTGTTTACGTCAGTGCCTTCATTACCCTTATACCATGTGCCGCTATGCGAATGTGTGCAATATATTTTCTCGCTTATTCATGTCGGGACACGTGCGTCACGGGCAGGTGTTTGATCCTGGGTAGTAGGTTATGCATGACCATTTAGGGCTGGACAGTGTCGTGCACCAGTAATGCATATTCCAACTTGTTTCCAGATATCTACAGGACTGGACTTCATGTCTTCTATTCTAATGTTTACACAGGTTACTTATCCCATGAGGGATATCCCAAAAATTGAACAAGACCAAAACAAGATGAATACCGACCATTCTTCTGACGTTATGAAAATGTGCTGGGGATTTTACATGCAAAGGATACATTGTGTACAATTCTGCAACTGCCTAGGGTGACACTACCTACTACATATGCGTAGTGGTCACTATGTGTAGATGTGGCTGCACCAAACCAGTAGGCCAAGTGTGGCTGGATTTGGTGGACATTCAGGTAAGGGAGTGGGTTGTGTGATGTGGAGGGGATGCTGGGTAGTCCATTATGCATCCAGGTGTGTTGCATTTGTTATGGCCAGTTCCATCAGGACCAATCTGTGGGTATGTGCCGGTGATATGTCTATACATTTGTATTGCACATTTCAATATTCATATGTTTGTGGGATTGTGTTCTACAGTATGACCCATCTGGTTGTGCTGTTTATACATGTTTTTGTATTTCTTTCAGCTTCACCCGCTGCTCCCTCATACACCCCCGGTTCACCTATTCTGCATACGACACAGTATCGCCTTGGAGGATTGTACCATTACCCATCCCCCCACACACACATATTCCTCACACCCCATACATCACTGCTTTGGTTGTTGGCCCATGACATGGCCAGAGTAACACATTGAATACCCTACATATGTCAGGTACCTGTATGGTTGTGTGGACTACCCTGCCATGTTTGCTTTCCACATGCTATACCTCACACATAGGTACACACCCATACTTAACTTTCATTACTTGGTTGGTATACCCGGGGACTACCCATTCAACTGTGACACATCCTGACAAGTTCGGCTTGTACCACTGATTTGCGGATTTTGGCAGACTGTTCTAATCATTGGTAGATGCCACCTTTTCCTATGACCAGGACGGGATATATTCTGTACACATATCTGACTGTACTGGACAGCACGTACCCACAGTCGACGGTACAGATAATACTGTTCCTTTCAGCCTACATGTTTCCTTATTGTTGTAGCTGTTTATATGCTCCTTCTGTTTCGTTTACATGCTTATTCTATTTCCTGTCACATCTGGTATGTGAAATACGGACATACCTTTTGTATGTGACTATTACATGCCTTGTGGGATATGATTCGGACATACGGTTGCTAGATATGTACATTTATCATGTATTTTGTTATGGACACATCTGCCCAGCTGTGTACCCTCCCTCACATTATGGGTCAGCTGGTGACCCTAACCATTGGGCTGGACGTACCTACTGGTGGCTCGCTAACATATGATGCATTTCACTTCCACTTGGTATAGCTATCTACACTGCATTGGACTACGGGAACATGGTTTTCCATGTCATTTGTTCGCGGGATAGGGACCCGTTATTCCCTACAGTGCATTTGTGTTTGCTTCTTCATTTTGTGTTTGCAGGAACTTTCTTCTATGCTTTGCATACGTTTCAGTATCCACAGACACTGACAGATGTGATTACTATCTTGCAACTTGTTATATGCAAGCATTTTAGGTTGCACATCGACAGCTGGCATTTCCACGACTCCGTGCAGCACTTCGACATGCCCTATGCACTCGCGTTCCTTTCCTGTGCACGTGGCTGTGGCGGCAGCACGCCTTCATTAACATGCATTTGGCGCTACTGCGCCATCTTCACTCCGCACTGTCGGCGCAAGCCTACCGCCGGCCTTGCGCTGAGCTTCATGAATCCTGGGGAATATCTTGTTATTGTATTAAAGTCAACAACCTGTAATGTTGTTTACTATTGCTGCAACTTTGTATCTCTATCATGTACATGATGTGGAGCTTTTCTCCCAGGGCATCTGCTAAAAAAGGACCTGCATCAGTCGGAATTTCCCGGTAAACAAATGTAAAAAAATAAATATTAAACAGGTTAACAGAAACCAAAAAAAAAAAAAAAACAATGCAAGCATTGACCATTATAAACATGTCTGAATGACCAAATGGATATTCATTTATAGATATTTCCTTATATTAATTCAACAAAAATGCTTATGGAACATAAAATATTTATATATGTTTGAATGTTTTAGAAAGAGTAAATCAATATACTCAATGTTTCCAAAAGTAATCACATTTTTCTTACTTGCATTTCATGACGAAATAAAAATCAAAATAAATCATCAGTTTATTAATTAAGATGCGCAGACATCTATTGCAAAATATTGTGTGAGACAACATTTAAATAGTGTTAAAAGAAGATTTTATGATCACTGAACTGTGCATTTAACTGTCATTTTTTGGTTAACACAGAACCCAAACCTTATATGAATTTTTAAAATCTGAATTGTGATAAATGACAGAAAAGGTATGCCGTTCTTTATATATGAATTCATGAGTGGCAGAATTATATATCATAAAGACATGTAAATAAATGTTAATGTTATTCACTGCCACATAATTTAAAACTTTCACTATAATTTATTACAAAGCAAACTTCTCAGCCCCCACAGCAGAATAAAGTCTTTATCAAAACACATTCCCTGAAGATTTAGAGATGAGAGATTCAGATATATATCAACATTTGATGTCATGAATCCTCAGCTCATCTCAGCAGACTAGGTCAGTTATGTTGTTCATCATGAACAAATGTATATTATTTGTAATTTTGTCTATAGCAGGAGCTGGCTATTACATTGTTTAATAGTCCTAAACAAATTGCTATAGCAACTCAGTTCCTGTCAAGAGGAGCATCATATCTACCTTTAACTCCATAAAATTAGTGATGTCCTACATTGACTATTATGACTGGTAGATATGAACCATTTAATTTTCTTTGCTTTGCCTCTCTTTTTTTCATTTTTCTTCCCTTTCTCTTTTTTTCCTTCCCTCCCCCTTCTCTCCTTTTTAACATCTTTCATTCTTTTTTCCTCTTTTAAGTCTGAGTCTGTCCTTTTTTAAGCAATCAGTTAAACATCAGTATAATAGCAATATCTGTGAGGAATATTTAATATCCATATGTACCTTGATTACCAACCCATAGTCTCAGGAATATAATATAGAGCAAATGCATGAAGTAAGAAGTCTTCCAAGCTCCTGCAGATTTGCTAGGCACAGTATGTTCTCTGTATAATATATCCCATAAGTGAGAAACAGTAAAACCCCACTCAAACTGTGAAAACCAAAGTAACATAGGACATTGTCATGTAAAAAAAAAAAGAAAAAAATCTGCGCATAAAATGAAGTCATCAACATGAAAATGCACACCATCTGTGCAGCAGAAAGTGTAGCTTACAACAAAAATTTCATGTCTTAACAACATAACTTCTCACCTAATTTCTGGTAATTCAAACTAACTTCAACACCTAGAACAGCATCAAGATGTGATGTCTAATAAATCACACCTGTACATTTGTAAACAAAAATACCAATACCATGTTTTATCATCTGCACAAAGCCATGTATAAAAGTTTGCAACCACCCCAACCTCTCCTAAAGCCACTGATCAATGCCTTCAAATAATCCACCAAAATTTCTAAACATGTGAACCAAGCTGATCTTCATTAAAATTGCTATAAATTTGAAGGCTGTAACATACATAATCAAATCAACAACCTCCATATAAAAAGAGATCCCAGCTGATAAAGTAATGGAACACCTTTTTTGCAAAATATTTATATGTGCTAACTGTAAATGTTGGCTAGTCTTTAGTGTTCAAGGTTCTCAATTAATTATCAATAAAAAAGAGTGTATGTCATCACTATCAAATAATATACATAACATATCATTTATATTAGGTTTGGCAGTAATTTTCACCACAGCTCTTTCTATACAGCCCGGGATGCAAATTAATGTGATATAACTGTATCTTATATTACAGGAAGCATCCTAAGTACAGGAGGAAGATGAAATAGTAAAATAAACTGAGTGTATGCTGTCACTGTCAGAATATTGTCAAAATAGAATATATAACGTATTCCTTAATTGATGTTTGACAGTTGTTTTCTCCACGCCTCTTTCAAAACCACCCAAGGAAGTGAATCAATGCAGTATAGCAATACGTGACATTGAAAGAGGCTTCCTAGATACGGCGGGAAGATGACACAGTGGAGAAGCAGGAGCTATAAGCAAAACCTTCAAGCCAATGTAGGTATTGCTCGCGCTATAACTGAAAAGACACAAAGATCAGGAAAACAGCTCAATTATTAGATTCAAATGTCACCTCACAGGACAATTCTTCTTACCCAGCAATTCTCTCAATCTCTCAAAAGCCCTTTTCTCAGCCCGCACTCTCCAATAGCCATATGTCAAAACAACTTCCTTTGCTTCTCACATTAACAGGTTAGTCTGACACTCTGCACATCTCACCTTTTTAGTCTGCCCCCTCTTCTCAAGCCATGAACAAACAAAAACAGGTCCATCCCTCTTGCACCACCAAGAAGGAAACTCCACAGGCATCTTGGCATCAGTACAACATCAGTAAAACAACAATATACCATAAAGTATATTACCATGACATATAATCTGCCACCAGAATATCAAAGAGCCACATTTAAATATCAAGTAAGAATTAGAAAAACAAAACAGCACTAAGAAACTTACTTTGTGACTCAACCCTCCCTATGTGCTCTCTCAATTCCATATGACATTACTTCATTCAAATCAAGTATGTTACGAAGCCAGGAGGTTAAAAATTTTATCATGCTGTTACCTTCAATTTTCTCTAGGATACCAAAAATCTGGATATTATTTCTTTGGGTTCCATTCTCCAGATCATCCAGTTTATCCAAAAGAAGTGTATTCTATTTTAATAAAAATTCAGTGTTATTTTCATCTCCCGACAGTCATTTTTCCACATCATTTGTCTTCCATTCCAGACATTTGGAGTTTCTGCTGATAAAGAGACTTATGAAACAATTCCATCTGTTTTATACATATGTCCATGGAGTTTTCTATCTTGCTGTCCATTTTATCAATTTTTAAAGACACCTCCTGTATGTTGGTTAAGACCATATGAAACTAATTCTTTGGTTCTGTGTCATGAAAGTTAGTTTTGTTGTGACTCATTTTACTTGTATATGAATATATCTTTCTGGTATTTGTGTGACCAGAAAAAAAACAGGAATATTTAAATAATTTTATATGTTATTGAAGAGGATAACTTAAATTATTAACTTTTTATAAAAAAAAACAAAAAACGATAACTTAGAAATAGAATTTCCTGTCAGAAATAGGTCAAGAACAGCAGAGCTGAAGAATTCTGCTTCCATCTCCTCAGCATCTTGGCTACACACCCAATAATGGCTATCTTCTTAAAGGCAGATATAACAAATAAAACTTCATTCATAGATCTAATATAATCATCTTGATTCATTAAAAGAACCACCCCCACCCTTATCTGCTTCTTTGGTTATTATATCAACAGTCTTCTGCAATTTTAATAAAGCCTCATATTCATTCTTGGGTAGATTATACATTTTTTTGAAACAATTTTGTTCATAAACTTTGCAAAGTTGTTGTTCGCAAACATTGTGAAATGCAGTGATCACAGGGTTACTCAAAGGTATAATTGTGTTGGATTTCTTACATACCTGTGAATACATCTGAAGAAAATCTTTAAATATTAATTTGAAATGTAAGCTACATAGAAACATTTTTAAGTCAGTAAGAGCATCTACGATGGAGTCTGTATTTGTAGGAATAAACTTTAAACCTCTATTTAACAGCAAAATATTTAATGATGACAGTTCTAAATTGGATAACTTAATGACTAAGTTACTCTTTACTGTGGATTGTGATTTGATTGACTGTGTGTTTGTGCTCCATCATATCCCTTTCTTCCTCCTGATGGATACCATTAAAGAGAGAGATCAAACTTTGATGTTAGATTATTACTGACTTTTTATCTAGCTTTTTGTGCTTAATAAAGGATTTTCAACTGGAAACACACTGTCTACCCTGCTTGGATTACTTCTGAATACTTGATGGAGTGAATAATTCTGTACAATATTAATATTTCAAAATAAGTTTTTATTTTTTGATTTAGGGTGTTTTAAAGTGTGTTACTTCTACTACCATGTTCTGATTTTTTTCTGTTTTTTAACATATAGTAATTAAGTAGACATACAGGAATCGAAAAACTTCCACAGAGAGAAGTTTCTTACACTGTTTTATTATTATTGACTTTAAAGCAGGCATATGTGTCTCTATACAGATTCAGTAACCAGTGTGTTAACTGGTGAACTGTCTACCTTTATTGGACCCTAGTGTGTTAACTGGTGAACTGTCTGCCTTTACTGAACCCAGTGAGTGTCACTGAGTGAGTTTCTGTGTTTCTTAGTGCCTTCAATGCTGCTCAGTTCCCTTTTTTGGTTTGTTTGTCTCTATACAGATTCTCATATAAGTTTCTAAAACTGTCAAGGATGTTATGAAATTTTAACACTTTCCAAATATACAACCTGTTAACAGTAATAAATTGAAAAGCAACACCCCAAAGATGAGCAAATAAGAAGTACTAAGTGTTAATATGTTGAGCACTTTCATCCAAAGTATAACAGGATTTCTTCAGAACAAGAAAAACTTGTTACAAAAAACAATGAACTTTTAAAAGCATACATAGTCACATGATACCTCACATGATCAACCAGCACAAAATCAGTCAAGTATAAAAAATATAAAAGCAGTTAGGAATATAATTTAAACATATTAAATAACATAAAATACAAAAATAATTCATCCCTGGGATTCATTAAGAACTGCATACACTTCGAGTTAAGCCTACACAATGTAAGCATGCTAACGCAATTAGCAGCAGTGGTCACTGAATATGCATGCTGATAAACAAACTTACATTTCTAACAGCACCATTTTTATGGCCAGCAGAAGTGTTATCAAAGGTGTATGGAAGCTTGAGCACACTATGTACGCAAAAGTTGTTGCTTCTAGGCAAACCATTAGAGTGAGTACAGTCAGAAAGTATAATACAAGGAAAGGGCAAGTTTCATGAAAGAGCTAAGAAGCAGTGGCTGGTAAGTGGGGAAACTGTGTCAGATATAATCATATTAGTGCATTAACAAAAAGCAGGGCAAGCTAAACTCATTAGTTCACAAACAGCATTTTCGCCATAAATAATTTATATTGATTTAATAAAAATGATTCCTGCTTCCTTTATTGACCCATGTACATAAGCTGACAAAGGAAAGCAACAAAGGAGAGTAAATGCGATAAATGTTAATAAAATGCTGGGATAACAGTTAGCAAGGATAGTGCATATATGATGGGATATTTGTATATAATGCAGTTATTGCATGTCAGACATATATAGAAAGCTATCTGTGGTAACTGGCAATTCTGCTGTATTCTCCACTTCATCATGAATAAACAAAAATAAATGAATCCTACATCTGTTGTCTCACAAACATCAGAAAGGGACATGTCTTTGCCATTTGTTGTCACTTGTAAACATAGAAAGGGGGTATTACACTTTTCAACATGTATTAGCCAAGCACATTGAGTATATTAATGTAAATGCTAAATGGTAATATAATTACAGTCAAAAAATATCAATGTACAGTTCTCACTATACATGTTAATTAGCATGCTCAGCAATATTGGTGTTACTCCCATGACTGTACTGAGAATGCCTAGCTGCATCTGTGAGGCAGGTGTACAGAAGTACTCTGCCACTGGGATGTAAACTGGGAGTGATCAAAGGTAATGAAGTACATCCACATGACTGATGTTAGAACACACACACAGGTAAAACAATTGTAAGGCTGTTCTTGTCATGTGTGTATAAAGAAAACAATGCTAAAGTATTTAGGGCAATGCACACACCTCTGACAATATAGACATTTACGAATCACGGTCACTTCTGCAATCATGCCAATAATGTCATTAAGTAACGAAAAAAACATTTGTTAAGCAAACTGCATGTCATGAATGTTAGAAAGCTAGTGACTGTACATACATGCTATGTATGTATATAGCAAAATGCAGAAAGACCTGACACATAACACAGATGGTGTCACATTAACCATGATATAAACAAAATAATGATCTTATATACATATTACCATCTGTCTCACTATAGCTGATGTGATATACATGTATGGAAAATGAGCCATGCTAATGGTACCTATGTGAACATGCACATAAGTCAAGGTATAAGTCATGTGTACGCAGTCCCCTGACAAAAGGGTTGTGTTTCTGAACGTCATGATGTATATCAGTTTGCATAGTTTGTAGTTTTGTGTATATCACAAATGTATAGGTAGTCCACACAAGGCATGGGTAAAATAAAAGTACATGCCAGCATTATGCCGTTAATAACTCAGCTAATGGGCGAATGTAACAAATGTCAGGCTATCATTATTTGTGACTATGATGCATTGTATTACTGCAATCAATGATATGACGTGTCATACCTAGTGTAATTGCCACACCTGGCATGCAGACATGAATTCAGGCTATTGTATATTTAGCCCTGAAGTTTGTTTGTTTGTGTCTTTCGGCTTTTCCTGATTAGGGGTCGCCACAGCGGAACTCCGGTCTGCTAATGATTGGCAGTAGATTTTTACGTACTGGCTTGCCGGGCCTAACGCACAACCTTCAACGAAGGAACGCCCATTCACACATGTCGCTACACAGAAGACGCTCTAACTGAGAAACAAACGGGCAACGTCTAACTGTGAGGAGACAACGCTACCGCAGCACCACCACCGCATGGATTATATTTAGCCCTGAAGTGAGCCTTGTTAAAAGCAATAGTAATGACTTTATGACATAACAGTAAAATACAACATACCCAGCTGAAGCATTAATATATATTAGTAATTGACCTGTTATTTAATTGCACATACAGCAAATGTGCACTGGCCCATAAAAATGTTGTTACCTCTACCCATAGGTCACTTACTCCATTGCATGGATGTTGGCAAAGCCAAAATTAGGGAGGCTAATTCAAGTAAGTCTTGACAAAGAACAATAGATGACAGCACATATCTGATGACATTCATTACATTCATTACTTAAAGTTCTCTTTGCTAAATGACACTGCTACTACATCATTATACTGGGCATGCTCACAACGAATTACAGCAAACACTACCATAACATCAAGTAAACAGCACAAACACATAAGAAGGTTTCATAGCGTAGGCCCATTCATACTTTCTGATGATTTTCCAGCATGCCAGTCAGTAAGAAATGTTATATAAGCTGTCATGTCCTGTAAAGCTCTACAGTGTGAACAAAATAATTACAGTAACACATAAATGTTTCTAAGAAGATGTGCAATACAAATCATTATTTGGAGAATAAATAATACCTTCCCGCAACAAAAAAAGTTACAAGTATTGGAATGCTAGTCTGTCTAGATGCTTTATTTCACAAAACATTGTAAAACTGCTTATACTGTATGTAAGTGCAGCTATGTTAGAAGTGTTACACTGTAGCTATTAAATAATCACAATTATTAAAAACAGCACGCACTGCACTTTATTTAAACTGCCAGGGAAATGTATTAACTGACTTCTGAAATGGCATTCTTTAACTGACTGTTGAAATGGTATACTGAAACTGTTATTCATAAATGTAACCCTCCTCCTGTTTACTAGTATACTTTATACAAACTTACCCTGTCTTTCCCTTCTCTAAATCCAGCTCTACCCCCCATTCACTTCAGTAATCTGCTAACCCTGCCAACGGAACGGGACTCACCCTCTCTATAATAGAGAAGAAAACTCCAAATATAAAGAGCTTCTTCCACCATCAGAGACTAGCAAAACAACATATGTTTGTTAAATTGCACTGTTTATAGTTAAAGTATTAACAGCTTAACCTAAATGAAATGTAAATCCCTGCGTGAGCACGGTATCACTCGAGCCAGCAAAACACTCTGGACCTGCATTGTCCTCCTCCCTAAAGCCTTTACATATGGGCTCCTTTATCATAATTTTGCTAATCCTGCCCTAAACTAGAAGTGTTGTTAATTTTGTTCCTACACTCCTTAGCTGCTAAAACTAGCTAGACAGTTTGAATTTCTAATTGTAAAATAGCTGATTGTTTTTGCAAAATCCTCTGCTCCAGGTAGTGCCCAGCTCCATTCGCCCTCACTACGTTTGGGCTCACTTCACTCCCTTCCCACCCCCCATTCCCACCCACACCCCATATTATTTCCTTTACAACTAGCCACTGAACACCTCCCCCAACTTTATCCCACCCCTTCCTATTACACATTCAACCACCCTCTTCATCTTTCAAACACCTTTTCTTTTTCAGTCTTCCCTTATTCTATATCCTGTACACACTATTACCTCTTTCCCACCCACCCACCCACATATCTATTACATTTGTACTTAACCCTTCCACACCAATCACACTCGTCCACATCACACCTTCCACATTTCTCTAATTTCCCTATCCTAATCACACCCCTCCTAATTACCACCTCTCACTCCTCCCCATACCCCTTCCTCCAAACTACATTGCCACTCTACTAGACCCCTCCCCCTACAAATCCTCCACTAGCTGGCACACCCAAATTTCCTAACTCTACTTCATCTCTTCTCTTTCACCCCATCCCTTAAAAAAAAATACACTACCAACTTTCAGGATTTAACTTACTCTTTCATACAATCATACATCCAGTACTGCCATTAACTCCATTACCATACCAATCCACCCTATCTCACCCACACACACTTCAAATTCCACTTTTAGCCTACTATATTTACACACTACCTAGCCACATCTCTTGTGTTTAACATCTTTCTCCTCACAGTCAGTCTCCACCTCTCTCTCCTTCTTACACTAAGATCATTTCACACAACCCATCTTCCTTCCCACCCTCTCCTGACTATCACATCCTGCCTAGCTACACAGCAATTTGTTTTGGCCTGTACCCAACTAATTCCCACTCAACATACCACTATTCATCATCAAGATCACAAACACTTCAGCAACACAAAAAAGAAGCCTCTCCCTAACTACTTCCATATTCTCTATAACTTAACCCTTTGTGGTGATATACACTCAAATCCAGGCCCTACCTCCCATTATCATACTTCTCCCAGCTCCACAAAATGCTTAACCTTCACCACTGTTAATATCCAGAGCATTAGGAACAAAATTCCCCACCTGCATGCTTGGCTAAGCCAACACAAACCAGACTTTACCTCCATCACTGAAACTTGGCTAAGGCCATATAGTAAAGATTCTGAAATTCTTCCCCCAAGCTACTCCTGCTTCAGATCTGATAGACCCCACAAAAAAAGTCGGAGGTGTCGCCTTACTGTTCCCAAGCACATATACAGTCACTCCTCACTCTAAGCCAATTCCCCCCTTCCCTTCTGCTGAACTACTAATTACCTTCCTCAAACTTAATAACTGCAAAAGCCTCTGTATAATTTACATTCTCCCAGGTAACAACTCTCCTATTCTAGAAGAAATTATAGCCTGGACAAGCCATAACATGCAAAATGAAACTATCATACTGGGCGACGTCACTATCAACTGGCTAGACATCTCCAATAATAATTCTCCTACAAACATCAATCTCTACAGTTACGTTCAACTTATAACTGATATCACCAGACAAAAACAGAAACAAATGGTCAACCTTGGATTGGATCCTGGTTTCTCATCCTGAAAAAAATCTCTTCCTCGGGCACTCTCCCAGACAGTATCAGCGACCACTCTCCAGCATTTATTATATGTAAGCCCACCTCTATACCTAGTCTTAACCAATATAGACATATTAGAGGTCCGTCTCATTTTTCCGAAAATACCCTCAATAACATACTAGAGAACACAAACTGGAGCCCACTAAAATTCCTCCCACTCAATGTAGCTGTGGAATTCTTTAATTCCACATTTCTCAGAACCCTAAACAGTCTTGCCCCCCTCAGACTAAAGAGAGTCAAATCAAAACAAACCTGTTGGCTTGCAAAAGCCACAAAACAAGTCATGTCCTCTAGGGACAAAGCCTGGAAAACCTGACAAAAAATAAAACATCCTTTAACCTAAATTAATACAAACAACTTCAAAATCAGGCTAAATGTTTAGTTGCCAAAAACAAAATAGAATACATCCAAGCTATTCAAGACCAGCCTAAACAAAACCCCAAGAAATTCTGGGGAGCTATGAATTCCTTACTCACTCAGGCACTAACAATACCCCATGCCCAAACCCAGAAAAAAACCCTCTGAGCTTGCCACACTCTTTAATACACACTTCATTAACTCCATTTCCAAACTTACAACCACCTTCCCACCCATTAACCCAGGCACATTAGGACCAGCATCATCACATAGTCCCTTAAATATCCTACCCAACTTCTCTCTATCACCAATTCCCACATCCACCATCCAAAAACTTCTCCTTAAACTAAAACCTTGTACAAATGCCCCTGATAATCTACCCATTGAATATCTACAACTAGTAGCCCCTTCCATTGCTTAGCTTATCAGCATCCTCCTCAATAGGTCAATTCAAGAATCCTGTATTCCAGATATCTGGAAGAAAGCATTTGTCATTCCTCTTCATAAAGGCGGCAACAACTCCGACATTTCAAACTTCCGTCCTATAGCCATTCTTTCCCCCATGTCTAAAATACTAGAGAAGTGTATCCAAACACAGCTCCTAAATCATTTAGTGAAATACAATCTGCTTTCCCCCACTCAACATGGCTTTAGGCCAGGACATAGCACAAACACTGCCCTTATTTCCTTTTTAGATACAGTAAATAGAGCTCGTGATGCAGGTTCCATAGTTTCTGCTCTCTTTCTCGATCTATCAAAAGCATTCAACACCATTTCACACTCACTACTGCTTACCAAACTCTCAAACCTTAGATTAACCCCCCACCCTACAATGGTTTACCAACTATCTCAATAACAGGCAGCAATCCACCAGATGGCAGCACTCCTCTTCCCCTTTCACTACAATTGATACAGGTGTTCCCCAGGGTTCAATACTGGGCCCCCTCCTCTTCAGCATATTTGTCAATAACTTTCATCAAACTCTAACCCATAGTTCTGTCATCCAGTATGATGACTCAACACTAATCTGCACCTCAAAATCTCTCACCGAATTACAGCATCTCACCCAAGAAGCATTCAAGTCTACTCAGCATTGGATGTCCCTGAATCACCCCACCCTAAACCCCCAAAAAACTAAACTCCTATTATTTACCTCACAAAATCTAGCTTATCAACAAATCTCTATTTACGTTCACTTCCCAAAACAAAACCATCTTAGAAGTTCTCTCTAGTACAAAACTGCTAGGCGTCATCATCAATAACAAATTAACCTCTGACCTTCATATCCATAGTAACATCAAAAAGACACATCAAAAGCTTGGTGCCTTATACAGACACACAATTACTATCTCTCTCCTCTAAAAAAGCCCCTAACTTCATTCACTTCCTGCTCTGCTGCTATATGGTGCTCCCTCCCCTCCTCTACAATCCTCCTAAAAAGCAAAAGCAACTCCTGCTACAAAACTAAAAATGTCTACCACTCCCTGCACACATCACCTCAATGCATCAAACTCAATTGGCTTAGATCTCCCCACCATCTTACTTACAAACAACCTCCCATAATATGTATAATCCAATCCAGCCTCCCTTCCACTCCATTCCATACACAACCACATTACCACCCCCTCATCAGCATCTCAGGTCCAGAAAAGAAAAACAAAATGTTGTTGTCTATCAAGAAACAAAATGCTGCATTCCTATGCAAAACCTTAATTCCTCCAAATTCTCCATCTCTCTGCCTCCTCAGCTTCCCTCTATCATCCTTATCCTTTTAAAATCCTAAAAGTGCATCTTCTCTCTTCCTAATCCCCTCCCCCCCAAACACCTGACTTCCCACTGTAGACCCCTATCTCTATCATTATTTATAAAACTCTACGCCTTTCTTCTCTTCCACCTCCTGTCTCTTTCTGCCACCTGCTTCATATCTCTAACTCATTCTTTTCACTTGCTTTCACCCTGATATCTGTGCTTCTCAGCTTCTAACTCTACACTTGAATATACCTATACTAATGCTCTCAGCTCATACACTTCTGCATCTTCCTCCCTGTTCACAATTGATTTTCTATACATTTTGCCATTTCTACTATCACAGTGATGCACTCTTCTACCATCACTCTCTTCCAACTGATAATAACCTCCCACATTATTTCATCCTATGTATTAACCTTTTTCTCTCTAACAGACTAAGACATTTGTTTGTGATTAATGTATGATATCACTGTTAAATTTGTGCATTTTTACATTTCAACTTTGTATTCAATTTTTCAGTGGATCTACTTTGTTTTTAATTGTTTTGTATGCAATATTGTGGTGCTTTTCTCCCCAGGCCTCCACTGATAATGGGTTCTTCCTAAGCCCAGTGGAGTTTCCCTGTCAACAAATGCAATAAATAAATAAATGCCTGTGAGCAATCACAGACATACTCAGCATTTGCATCTTGCCAGACTTGAACACATGCCAGGTCAGATGTCAGAGAGGTGCCGATCAACCATTGACTCTACAGAAACAGGCATATACTGGTTGTGTCATAAAGAGCACCCTCGAAGGGATTACATTAGTCTCCTACTGTAATGGGAATGGATCCCCTAACTCTGAGTCTGAGACCTTAAAAATGTGTCCCTCTGACTGAGGCATAACAACTTTCTTTGCCTAAGCCACTCTTACCTGACACAGGTATCCAACAGACAAATGTTACCAGATTCAAACCCCTGCTAATCATGCCACACAGTCTACAGAGCTGTGTACTGACTCCATCTGCCACAAAAGATAGTAATGGAGCTGCCACAAATAACATAAATCAAGGTGTAAAGTAAGAAATGACTCAATGGTAATTTCTACAATATTAATTCATCAGAATGATGAAAAGGAGGTAGCTATGTCAATGTTCACACAACTGAGCAGTCCATTATTAATGTTGCGTGGCCAAGCCACTCTTTTCCATCCACATTGTTTTGTACAGACACAGCCCCACTTTCAAACTGCACTTTATCTGTGTAGATATGCTATATAACTCAGTACTCACTATATGTGCCACAGGAATACTCACACCACAAGAATCCCAGAACACCTGTTTCACTTCCATGAACTCCCCAAACATGTTGAACATTGTCTGTCCAAAATAAACATGGATGCAAATAACTTAATGCAATGGCATTTGTGTCACATCACTACACAAACATAATGTAGTCTTTTGCTGGAATTAAATATCCACCTATGTAAGTCCACAAACTAATAACATGTGCATAAATCACACAAACCACAGTGGAAGTCTTACAACAATTATGAGGCTGTACTTATGTGGTCATTACATCCAAAGCATTTCACTGTGAAAAATGAACAGAAGTTCTTGTAAGAAGAATTCCCAACTATACATGTATACAGCAGATAGACGGGAGAGAGCATTGTTACCAAGATGCACATTCATAGTCATAATGATATAAGAGAGGCTAAGGAGTAATGGCTGGATTTTGACAAGTTCATTTAAGCTGCTGATGGCAAAGTATTGGCACATAAGTTGTTGTGTCTTTTGGCTTTTTCCTGGTTAGCCACTCCGGTCCGCTAATGATTGGCAGTAGATTTTTACGTGCCAAGTTGTCAGCTCTGATGCACAACCTTCAACGAAGGTACACCCATTCACGCATATCTCCACACAGAAGATGCTTTAGCTGAGAATCGAACAGCACCACCACCGCAGTACATTGGCACAAAAGTAATAATATATTAAGGTGTTGAACCTAGAATGGGAATTAGTAGTAGTCAGTGGTGTTCCATGACCATCATGCAAATAAGGAGTACAGACAGATAGGTCTGATTGTCATGAAATCCAGAGCATATATGAGTTATATTAACATTTTATGTGTCATAGTTTTCACATCAGTCATGATATTTGCAGTACATTACTCATTGCATGGATGATACAGGTATTATATTTACACAGCCATCATATCTGGTAATTGTGCATGGATTTGAGGCATGTTGCAATTTCTACCATGCAATTGTATGTGTTTGTATGACATGATCAAGTAATAAAAAGTCAATATATCAATAAGAGATGTATGCGTCATAATTAATATACTTCAGAACATGGACTGAAATGAAACTACATTGATGCTATCACCTTATATATGTATATTAGCAATATTGCCCAAATGTACCTATTGTACTATGCTTGTTAGCACATAAAACCTTGATTGTACCTAATGTCCTGCAGTAATTTTGGGGGAGATATGAGCATTTTGTGAATAAATATGAAACACATGAAGGACCAAGCATGTTAATGCTGGTAGAAACCTGCACTATGGAAACATTATAAAGCAAGGCAGTTTGTGGGCAGCACTCTTCATAACTCTACTTACAATAGCAATATTCCATATGGTGTACATTGCACTCTTCAGACTGTTAAAGAGGTGATACAAACTGTCTCCTCAAAGCACTATCAGCCTGTCTTTACAAGATTTTGTTAGAAGCTGTATACCACCATTTCCTATAAGTTGCAGGTATTGCTTTGCACCAGGCATCGTGCACATTCTGAGGAGAAATACTGATAAGACAGATGGAGTGGGAAGAGGGAGACATTTGGAGACAGGTACAGAGACATACTAAGAGATTTGTTTATGGGGACATTTCTGCACATCTTTGGGGTGTACTACTCTTAGGGTTGTCAACATGATTATTCTGTCATGTTCTGTACATAAAAAGGCAAAAGATAATGGATGACAAAAGCCAAAAGTTAGGGACAATTTTCAAATACTGCCCTTATAAATTTATAATTTTGCTAGGATAATGCATTTTCTGACTTATAACAAGTCTGAAAATCAAATGAATGGCATTATTTAATAAGTTCAGTCCTGAACACACCACAAATTAAGATACAGAAATGTGAACATGTTTTGAAAATGTGTACACTTTAGAGGTATTGTTGTCTACTATAAAGTATTTCCAATATGAATCAAAAAGGGATCAAAAAGCAGAGTGGATACGTGATGAGGACATGAGGAGGATAGTGGTGGGTTAGTACCATATGTAGCAGCCAGTTACACACATTATATACATTACATTAGTGTATGATATAGTCCTGGAATTGGAACCTTTGACAGTATAAAATACTAGTGCATAGACTGGTGGATTGTCTCAGCTCACCACATAGGAACTCATACTTTAGTAAGTTTAAATTGCACATTGTAATGGACACTGACAACAGGTAGAAGGCAGCAGCCTGCATCCCAGCTACAGAAAAAAGGGGTAGGAGATTAGAAATAAGATTAAGATATGAGTATGATAAGGGGGGTTAAATAGGTCTCCCTCTTGGGGATATAATGTGTTTCCAAATGCTTTATTGCTGCACTATTCAAATGCTGTGCTATATTTTCCTAATCCTGCTAGGTTCATGAAATGTTGCAACTGGAGATAAATACAAAAGTTTGCAGTTCAAACCCTGCATTACCTAGCCTTTTTTATCTAAACCCTCTGCACTTACACCTTGCCTCACAGAGATAGGTAGCTGACAGGTGTATTTTCTTCCCTTAGTATTGTCCAGATTGCTGATGGTAGCACAACAGTGCCAGGCGCATTTGCTCTACTGAAAGCAGCTCAAATTAAATTTTTCAGTTTTGCCTTTAGATGTGAAATGTCATTGGGCACTGCCAAGTGGTGTACAATGCAAAAGCCAAAAAATAAACAATAATATAAATTTGTAATTAAAAAAACACAAAGCTATCAGTAATACTTTAAAGACTAATTTCCCAGATCAGAACTTGCATTTGTGTTACATATTTTCATACAAGTCATTATGACATACTTTGAAAGGAAAATGCACTGACATACTTTGAAAGGAAAATGCATTGCTGTTATGATTTATACTGGACTATATGGGTGAATAATTTGTGATATGTTGTCAGAAAAATATGTATTAGTGTATGTATTAGTAATATGCTTAGTGCATTTAAGGCTTGAAAAGGGTTAACACATTTATTCTATTTCACACTGCATAAAATCTGTACAAATTGCAGAAGCTTTCTAACCTTGTATTGTCATGAAATATACGCAGCTATAATCTTTGCTTATGCTTTGGAAATTTACAGGGAAGCAGATAATTTCTGCTTATGTCAGGAAAATAATGAATAGATGTATCACTTGTATAAATGTTATGAGACTTAGATACAGAGTTCCGCTTGTGCTTTGAGAAAATACACAGCTGCAGAAGCTATAGATAATCAGAACAAAGACTGCTTGAAAATATGAACTGCAATCAGCATTTGCTTGTGCCTAAGCTAGAAAAGTACCTTGAAATGTAACACATGTATTAGAACTACACAATAGAAGCTTGTAACGGGCTAGAGCCCACCAAGGCCAGGTTGTTTTTCTCAAAATGTTTTTCATAAATCCAGTCATGTCAGCAGAAAATCTGAGTAACATCTGCTGTAGAACAATACTGAAAGTTGTGTTTGATTATGTCAACCATAGAAGGCAATGTCTTGTAGAACAGTATAAGAATAGCATACTTCCTGTCAGTAGTTAGACAAAATCCTGTATTTGCATGTTTTTGTCTCCTTGCAGCAAGATATTAAATGTGCCTTATCTGAAACTTACATGTATTGGTCTTTGAAATTTTTTCCTTTGACAGATTGGTCCTTCGGACCGGAAACCCTCACTTCGCCTCAGATCAGACAGGCCAGGTGGCTTGAAACCGTACAGGGAAGAAACCACATCGGTTCTTCTTATTTGAAAAGCCCTCCGACTGAATTGTCGTACAAAAGAGGACAGCCACTTTCTGATCTGCGACTGAAGCACGGGTTTTTAAGAAACAGGTGCTCAATCACGAAGTCTCAGGTAAGGTGAATCTTTTTTTCTGTTTTAGATCAGGGACTAGATTTGTATTGTTTTTGTCAGGACTGTATTTTTACAAGTCAGGGACAGAAAAGATTACTGTCTTGTCATAGATCAAGGAAACAGAGTAGGTAGGCAGTCACTCTGAAGAGACTATAACAAAATCCGTGGTACCACGTTAAAAATAAGGAGTTATGTAACGATTGAAAAGGGTAAAACAAAATGGGTAATAATAGCACAAAAAGACCCCAAAATCCGCCATTAACCAAAAACGCAAGATACATGCAGTCACAGCGCGCTGATAATATTAAATACTACTCAAAGTGGGTTAATAAGTATGAATTTGACTGTAAGTTGGAAAAATCCTCGCTTATCAAACTTGTCAAACAGCTTAAAACCGATTCCAAAGGTAAGGTAAAAAAGCAGCGCCAATTAGGAATTCCTCAGGCACACAGGTGGATTGAGGAAGTAAACCGTAGGGAACAAAAGAACAATAATTCAAAAGCAATAAAAAATGAGCAAAAAAACAACAAAAATCCACAGAGTAAACGTTCATTCAGAATAAATAAAAATAATTATACCAAATGAGTACTGGCAGAACGACCAAGGCAGCATAAATCTAAACAAAAATTCTTAAAACGTTTATTAAAGAGGTAAGCGCTTTCACATAAAAATGCTTCTTCAGACCTTTACACAGAATTAAAAAAATATATATATATATATATATATATATATATATATATATATATATATATATATATATATATATATATATAAAATATATAAAAAACTATACATTAAAAAATATATATATACATTTATTTGAAAAAGCGGAGGGTCCCTAAATAAATGTATATATATATTTTTTTTTTAATGTATAGTTTTTTATATATTTTTATAAGCATTTTAATAATATGATATATATATATATTTTTTTCTTATTTACATTAATTAATGCAGATAATTGAGTCTGAATTCTTATTGGTGTATTTGTTTCTTGTATAGTATATATTCGACCATTTTTTATTCTGTGTAAAGGTCTGAAGAAGCATTTTTATGTGAAAGCGCTTACCTCTTTAATAAACGTTTTAAGAATTTTTGTTTAGATTTATACTGCCTTGGTCATTCTGCCAGTTCTCATTTGGTATAATTCAAAAGCAATGTTTTTAGATAAGGAGGACAATAACTTAGTAATAGCATCGGCCCCTCCGCCCCCCTTACCAGAGTATGAAGCAAGTGAACAAGTTAGTCCACCCCCACTATATCCTGCTGCCACTGTAAACAGAGACACTACAAAAGCAAAACCATTTATTAGAGATCCCATCGAGACCAGGTTTCAAACACAGGCAGGTAACTCAAAAGGGGACATTGAATTATATCAAATGGGTAGGAGTTCACGATCTATGAGTGAAGAAGAAATATGCCCACTCATAGAAGTACCTAATCCTCAGGCAGGGCAATAAGGTCAAGACCCAACTATTCTAGTGTATAGAACCTGGACTCCGGAAGACATCCGGAAAGCCACTGAGGGAATTCCCCATCCAAATGTTAATTTTAGAAAGTTCTTAGAAGATTTACAAGGAATGAGGCTAAGTTATAATTTAAATGGAGAAGAGGTAGAAAAAGTAGTCAGACAAATTGTGGGACCAGATTGGCACATGATTAGTGGCAATTGGAATCCCCGTGATGCTGCACACAGACCCCTCCCACATAGCAGCGCAGAACTAGACAACAGAGTAAAAGGTCTTACAGACCACATCTCTGAGAAATGGAAGCCAAGGGCAGACTGGACTTGCATTAATCAATGCATCCAACAAGAAGGTGAAACTATTGACAGATATTATGCCAGACTGTTAGAATGTTTTAATGACCATTGTGGAATGCAGGTTCCTGAAGATCAAACACAAGATTCCCCATATGAGCAGCAGTTAAAGAATGCATTTTTGAAAGGCAGCATTGCACCCATAAGCCGTTTTATTACAAAGCACATGGTAGATCATTGTACAAAGAGGTTACATTCATTACTTGAATATGCTAGGCATGCCAAAAGGCATTTGAATAGCAAAAAGAAAAAGAAAGCCCAAGTATTTTCTCTAGAAGATGGAGCAGAAGTCTATGTAGTACAGTCCGGGAAAAAGGGCAAGAGAAATGCCCAGGGAAACAAACAATCTGATCAGTGATCAGAGGACTTTGAAGGGCGAAAGAAAAGGGGTGAATGTTTTAAATGCGGTAAAAAGGGACACTTGGAAAGGGATTGCAAGAAAAACAAGAAGGCAACCACGGAAGACAAGGAGGGTGAGGACTGACTATATGATAGTCAAGAATCACTAGAAGGGGATAGCAGAGAAAGGACAAATGAGAATGTGATAGAAGGAGTAGAGGATATGACAGAAGAAATAGAGGAAGTGCAGGAAGTTACGGATAGTGAAGAAAATGAAATATTGGATTTAGCTTTATTGAGCTTAGAGCTCTATATAGCAGACACAAAACCAGAAGTTACATGCCTGGTAGAAGAGAGGGAGGTCAAATTCTTGTGTGACTCAGGGGCATCACAGACCCTGATACATCCATCCAAACTGCCAGAGAATTCAGAGTCACCTGATTACATACTAGTGAAAGCAGCTAATGGACAGCTGTATCGGGAGCCCCTCTCCTATAATATTGCAATAACTGATCCTGTTTCAGGATTGACCCAGAAAAGCAAAATTGTTGTTTCTGCAAAATGCCCAGTAAACCTCTTGGGCAGAGACCTTATGAAGCTATTTGGTATAGTAGTAGTTCCGACTATGCAGGGTATGGAAGCGCAGTGACAAATTGATACCTTTGCAGTACAATCAGAGGGTGAAATGTTCTATTGGTACAGCCAGGACTTGGTTACAACTGGTCCAGGGGCAGTGACCGAAGAGTTGATGAACATAGCCATCAGCAAGTTCCCCTCCCTTGACATTGATAAACAACATCTGTTGCAGTCAAATTCTGTTTCAGATAAAGAACAAACCAGACCATCAGAAGTGGCAGTGGCTCCAGGAACCTGGATCTGGGTGAAGACAATAAAAAAGAAGAATTGGATGTCACCAAAGTGGGAAGGTCCACATCAAGTGCTTCTGTCGACACCCACTGCAGTCAAGATTGCAGAGCGTGCCTCGTGGATCCACCTGACATACTGCAAACTAGTTAAGAATTTTGAACTGGACAAAAATCTTGTCACATGTCAACAGCAAAATGATAGAATCCAGAAAAAACAGGAATGTAGAACAACCATTTCCTCAGAAGTATTGCATAATCATCCTGTTAACTGTACTAGTGACAATAATCTTTTTGTTGTGGCCATTCCTTTTTTCAGCCACACAAACTGAACTGAATAAACGTGAAGCGTTACTCATAGACTGGCACCCAAACTTCAACACTTACCAGACAATTAAATATGTGTATGCTGAAACTTTCAATGTTTCAAATTGCTGGATTTGCACAGCTTTGCCGACAGCATACGGGGGGTTATTAATGACTACAGTCCCCCTAGGGGTCAACGAGACCTGGGAAAACTTGATTTATGATACTTCAACCATTACATCACAAGATAAAATAGCATTGCACTTGTCTATTCCACAAAAGGAAACTGTGTGTTTTTATAAAAATTATACTGTTCAGGTGGGTTGGAGCAATTGTAATGTGACTGTTCCTTATAAATGTTACACTAAAGCTAACAATGCAGGTTCTTATTGTAATACAAACTATGATTCATTTCTTGAATTGATGCACAAAACAATTGAAGTAAAACATAATTCTGTTCTCTATAAACAGCTGTCTATAATTGAGAGAAAAATGTTTCATGCAGGACAAGTGTATATTCATAGCAAAGTTACTACTAAAGTAGAGGACTGTTATTTTGTATGTGGCAGAAAGGCATATAAGTGGTTACCTGAGAATTGGTCCGGCAGTTGTTTTTTGGGCTACCTGGTCCCGACCATACGACACACTGCAGTTTTGCCTCAAGAAAAATTCGGAATGTCCGAGAAGTCATCAAGAAACCTGTAAACCCAATGGGGCAAATTGATGCACGTTGGAAAAACCATCATTCCATAGGCAATGGACTGACACACATGGACTTGAGTGATAGTGTTATATCGTGGGCAGGCATATTACCAGCATATGGAGCAGTGAAATCGATCTGGGAGCTGAGAAAACTGTCTAAACTTCTCGAAGTAATGAGTAATGCAAATTTTTCCGCTCTCGAATTGATGACTGATGAACTGAATGCCATGAGAACTGTAGTGCTTCAAAACTGCATGGCTCTCAACTTCACCTTAGCGGTGAGAGGCAGTACTTGCACTTTAATCCAGGAGGAGTGCTGTTCGTATATTCCTGACCATAAACACAAGATAGACAATCACCCTGAGGTAATTCAGTAAATGTCGGCCATGACCAAACCAGGATCAAACCCACTGACAGACTTTTTCCAGAAATGGTTTGGGGGTGGGGTACTATCCTAATGAACATCCTGATAGCCATTTGTGTAGGAATGATCCTACTGGGAGTATGTGTTTGCTGTGGCATCCCCTGCATGAAAAGACTGATTAAAGACTTTATAGACATGTCAGTTTCTGAAACCTTATATCAAAGTACTGAGTTTGAAGAACTGTTAAAAGATTGAAAATGCTTTCATAAGATTAAATTGAATGACTCTCTTAACTGCAAATCCTAAGTGGGAAGAGGTTAGGAGAAGAAAAAATTGTTTATGCTTATTTTGAAAGTAGAATAAAAGTATTAAAAGGGGGGAAATGTCAGAAAAATATGTATTAGTGTATGTATTAGTAATATGCTTAGTGCATTTAAGGCTTGAAAAGGGTTAACACATTTATTCTATTTCGCACTGCATAAAATCTGTTCAAATTGCAGAAGCTTTCTAACCTTGTATTGTCATGAAATATGCGCAGCTATAATCTTTGCTTATGCTTTGGAAATTTACACGGAAGCAGATAATTTCTGCTTGTGTCAGGAAAATAATGAATAGATGTATCACTTGTATAAATGTTATGAGACTTAGATAAGGAGTTCCGCTTGTGCTGTGAGAAAATACATAGCTACAGAAGCTATAGATAATCAGAACAAAGACTGGTTGAAAATATGAACTGCAATCAGCATTTGCTTGTGCCTAAGCTAGAAAAGTACCTTGAAATGTAACACATGTATTAGAACTACACAATACACGCTTGTAACGGGCTAGAGCCCACCAAGGCCAGGTTGTTTTTCTCAAAATGTTTTTCATAAATCCAGTCATGTCAGCAGAAAATCTGAGTAACATCTGCTGTAGAACAATACTGAAAGTTGTGTTTGATTATGTCAACCATAGAAGGCAATGCCTTGTAGAACAGCATAAGAATAGCATACTTTCTGTTAGTAGTTAGACAAAATCCTGTATTTGCATGTTTTTGTCTCCTTGCAGCAAGATATTAAATGTGCCTTATCTGAACCTTATGTGTATTGGTCTTTGAAGTTTTTTCCTTTGACATATGTTCTACATATTTCCACATTCATCATGTCAGTAAGTTTCTCTTCTCACACTTTAGAATCTGGAATTTTTGACATTATGCATAGCAAATACTGTTATTCATAAGAAGAATGCTTTGGTTTCTCACAATAAAACATTGCTAACAGCAGTTCACAAGGACAGTAGAAAACATATTCAACACTTATCACACAGACTAACTTCACTAAATTCATATCCAAAAATTTGTATGAATACTTCATCTGACACTGAATGCAAAACAACTTCTTCTTCTTTCAGCTTTTCCCAGTTAGGGGTCGCCACAGCAGATAAGCTGTCTGCTCATGACTGGCAGTAGAGTTTTACGGTGTTGAGTTGCCAGCCCGGTGCCCAACCTTCCACAGAAGGCACACACATGCACACACTCACACCTAGGGCCAATTTAGAGTCTCCAGTCCACCTACAGCATGTCTTTGGGATGTGGGAGGAAACCGGAGCAACCAGAAGAAATCCACTTGACCACAGGGAGGACATGCAGACTCCAAACAGAAGGCACCCCAGCCAAGGATCAAACCAGAGAACCTCTTGCTGTGAGGTGGCAACACTAACCACTGCACCACCACAGCTGCCCACACTGCATGCAAAACTATCCTTACCAATTATTTGAAACCCTCCCCCCTGGCACCTCTACTTTTGGTTCTAACTCAAGGTATTTACAGCTTGTGCCACAGAGATAACTGGAAAAAGGCAAAAAAAAAAAATATATATATATATATAAATATGTGTGTGCGACACAGAAACTATAATTAAAAATAAAATTGAAGGATGGGAACATAGTACATACAACATTAACATGGCATAGTCATCCTTTTCACATCTGATTGCCACATTACAAGTAGCATTTGTGTTACACATCATCAAGCTTTCATGTAACAGCAAGTGCACAGAAAGGGGACACACTGAAAATTATAGTAGCTCATTACTTGCGCAGTATATACAATTAATAATGACATAAACATTTAAAATAAAAGGTATTAATCAGGATTGCTGGGAGAGTCCAATGTATTTGACTATTTGTTCACATTTCTCATGTTATTGCTTTTGTGTTATCAAAATTTACAAATTGTCATGTGTTACATTTTCCATTGCACATATCACTACAAATAATGAGAAGGAGTACTATTCTTAGCATTTATCATGCAGAATTTAGCCTGTTCATTTCAAATACAACATTGTGTGTCACTATTTATTCTGAGCTCACTCAAAAAATACCAGTAAACTAGTTTTGATCCCTGCATTATCTGTCATCTTTCTCTAAGCTTAGTCCACCTACACCTTGTGCCATAGAGACAAGGAGCTGACAGGAAGAATTTCTTACTTCAGTACTCTATAGAATGCTGTCAGAAGTATACCAGCACCAGTCTCAGTTGCACTACTGATGGCATTCCAAATTAAAGTTCTGATTTTTTACCTTAGAAATTGAACTGTTGTTCACTGTGAGTAACTGCTGACAGTCAACAGTGGTCAATGCCAAACTGAGCTCAAAGGATGAGAAGAGAAAAAATTAGTAAGGAAACATTAGGAAACAAGGACTTAAAACATACATTTCTGATGTTTCCTCAACTGTGCTGTCTTGTAACAAGAACATATGCTCCTTAAACATCATTACTTTCATATGAACATCATCCTCTCTGGATTTGAATCATCAAACCATGGCATTAACAATGCACACTATTTGCTACAAACATAGGCATATATTAGGAAGAAGAACAACTAGATTGCCTATACTCAAGATGGGACATTGTATAAACTGAGACTGAACATGCAACATACCCATGTTTTGAAATTTGTCCTTCGTAATTTGCCAGTAGATGTATGGGTTGATGGGATATTAACAACAGTTAAACTAATGCTTCCTCTCACAATATTAAACAAATATTTGCAACACTGCACTTGTTTTCTTCTCTTCATCTTATGAGCATCATTCTCCTATCTACACTTTCTAACATGAATGCAGTATTTGGATTGCTTTTGATGTCTGATAAATTGTAATGCACTTCATTAGAATTGCAGACAACGTTTTACTCAGAGGCACAGTTTGGTTATAAGCAATTAATAAAAACAGTATGACTGATTATCTCCTAAACCAGTGAATGTAATCTTTGACTTTTCCTTAACTCTCTTCCCTCAGACACAACCTCAGTAAGTATACATCAAAGAAGAAAAAGTGTGAAACACTGAGTATTCCTGAGTCCTGCGATCCACCTAACCATTCACACCTGCAAGTCCTTAGCAAGAAACACTTCTCAGTACTTGTCCTTGCAGTGTTAGGACATGTGCATGAAATTTTAAAGGTCCTTGCACCATGTATTCCTGCCCTGCACCTAGGTTAGATTGCAGAATTCATAAATGTTTACGAGTTCACACTTGATTTGCATAGCCAGATTGCCCAGAGGGCTTAATCTGCATTATATAAGCTAATTGTGTTGGCAAGGAATTTGTATAATACTAGGGGAGACTAGAGACAGAGAGTCTGATACTGCTATTTTATTCTACTTTAAGAACTGATTTGCTTAAAAGGTATGTTGCTGTTTTTATGCAATTTATTTTTACATTACTGATGAATTACATTTCACAGTAGAATTATTCACTGTCTGCAATGATTGTCCATTGCTGTTGGCATAACCATGGATATCAGTTATTTCTCCGAATTAAAATTTTTGGAAGCTAATATCACTTGCCATTATAGAAGCATTTCCATGAAACTGTGAACAGTTGTTCCGATGTCAGGGGGATTACATTTGTTTTTAGCCCAACAAATGTGTTAACCTTGTGCTATATCTATCTATACATCTAATATCTATCTGTGTGTTTGTGTGTGTGTGTGTGTGTGTGTGTGTGTGTGTGTGTGTGTGTGTGTGTGTGTGTGTGTGTGTGTGTGTGTGTGTGTATATATATATATATATATATATATATATATATATATATATATATATATATATATATATATATAGATGTGTGTGTGTGTGTGTGTGTGTGTGTGTATATATATATATATATATATATATATATATATATATAAATATATGTATATGTGTGTGTGTGTGTGTGTGTGTGTGTGTATATATATATATCTATATATATATATATATATATATATATATATATATATATATATATATATATAGGATCCAGACACATGCTCGACTAGCATATGTCCGAATCACAAAACATTAACACACATACACAAAAGCACTTAACATCGACATGCGCTTCCATGTATGTGTGCCTGTTTCGTAGATTGGACTACAGTGCGGTATAAGGAAACAGGAGAGTAGACTTTTGTATAACACATTTCTTATTATGCATATGTAAAGAAGATTGCTTTCTGGTTCTTGTGTCATATGCATTGTAATGTTTAACAAATGTGTTTCATCTCCCTATCTTCCATGAAGTCACATCTGGTACTGATTTGGACTTCCAGCTACACATAGTAAGTACAAACATTTTTTTTATACTTATTTTACTTATTACTGTGTATAAAGTATATTTATGTACACATAAAAGTCCTTTTTTAATTTGGAGCTTTTCTTCCTAGGTCTTCTCTGAAAAAGGTCCTGAGTGCCCAGTTGGACCATCTCAGTAAACAAAAGATAATAAATTAATAAATATTTACATTTGCATATATTACTGCTTCAATTACATGTCCCGCGGTGGTGGGGCTGCGGTAGCATTGTCGCCTCACAGTAAGACGCTGTCCGGTTTGATTCTCAGCTAGACCGTCTTCTGCATGGAGACATGTGTGAATGGGGGTAACTTGGCACGTAAAAATCAACTACCAATCATTAGTGGACCAGAGTTCCGCTGTGGCAACCCCTAACCGGGAAAAGCCGAAAGACACAAACAAACTGCTTCAATTACATCTTACATAGCATAAGTTTTGTCAGTTTTTATTCTATTTCTCTCTTTGTTTTGTTAATTACTTGTTATAATAGGTGATCCTGCCACCAGCACAGTGGAACTCCTACTGCCTGATGTCAGAGTACCAGTAACTCCTGATGATGATGGCAGCAATAAAGAGGCAGAGTCTGGGGGACAGTGGGTCAGTCTGATATTGAAAATTTGGCTTCCACATCACTTGTGCATATTTCAGACAGTCAACATGCCTCGCATACCCATGCCTCGATGCGCTCAAATATAGGATAGGTTGTGGGTGACACAGTTGATCAGGGTAGTGCAGTTACTCCAGTGGCAGAACTGGCTGAGTCTCCCCATATCCATTGTGAGGTTGAAGTGCCACAAAGTGGTGTTGGCAAAGGTGCTTCAATGAGGCTTACTGTCCACTTTCCTCCTGTTGGTGTGACAGTAGGTGCCATGCATCATATGTGTAGGGCTGTCCCAGAGGCACAGGCTCTTTCCACCAATGCCTCAGAAGAGAGAGAGAGAGAGAGTGAGTAAAATGTTGTGCATTCTGACATGTGAGACTGCCTGAACCATGGACAGGTTCACAGGTTCATAGACAAGTACTAGGCTAGCTACCCTTGTGAGTTATTTTAAGTCTAGCCGGTTTTCCTCAAAGATGAGACTCAAGCACTATGAGTTAAACATCTTAACCTTTATTCCAATCCCATTGGATCCGGCAATGTCTGTAATGGAATGTCTGCTGAGGAAGACCTGGCATCCATGTGGTCAGAGAGCTGCTACATCATCAGATGTTAGCTGAGGTGGTCATGCCAGATCCTGCTCCTGTAGTGGAACTACTTCCACTGCTCTGTCAGTGATTGAGGTATCCACACCCAGCTGTAGTAGGCCATGTTGTCATGATTGTAGACGTAGTCATAATGGGAGCTTATCCAGCAAACATTGCTCTCATTCAGGTAGCACCACAACTTTTAGTCCAGGCCATGGAACTAGCAGTGCAACTCCTGGCAAAGGTAGTTCTCATTGGGTGCAGGTGACAACGCTGATTATTCTACCATGCACGGATCACACTTGTGCAAGATGCTAGAATGCAGTGCTAGCACAGTGCTTGATTGTGTTCATGCAGATGCACACACATTAAAAATCATATTGGCCATACCACCTCATACACACACACACACACACACACACACACACACACACACACACACACACACACACACACACACAGACATTACATAAACATCACTACTAACTGATATATTTCTGTTGCTACCGGCCTTGACAATTTTATAGTTGCTGGAACCTTTTTTCTCCTTCACACACCCTTACTTCTTTGGTGTCAGGCTTGCCATACTGTAAGTCTCCCACACCAATGCTGTGCAAGTGATGATAACTGTGCCCTGCCATTTCCACATTTCCTTGTGACTGATATAGCAAATGCTTGCTTATTCAGATACTTGCTTTCTTTGAATTACTTGCAAAAATTGATTATTTTTCCTGCTCAATTGTAAATGATTGATTATGTTCTTCTTGACCCTCAGTGTATTTGTTGTATTATTATTAATAATGCAGTCATGCTAACTTATAATTGCTTGGTGCTAAACCTGTGTAAATGATGCTAACATTGACCTGCTCACTATCGGTTTATGTACATTGGTCAACTGAAATGCTTGATGCACAGCATTGGGCTGAATCATATATGTACATTGCATAAATCAGTCATGAGTTACTGCTAACATCACTGTACAGTTGAGACTTGTTTCATATTAATAACATAAATATCTGCATATGAGAGAAATCATTTCTATATATATTTTAAAGGTTGAATACTTACCTTGTTAATACTTGCAGTTACGATATGTGTCCTTGGGGGTTGACTCCATCTGATGGTGACATAACTTAACCATTAACTGGTTAAGTAAAGGCTGAGTACTTTGGCAGGTATCACTTTTAAAATTTGTATGTTCTTAGGTTCTTAGGGTTTCACTTAGGTATTCATTGTGTGTGCTGTCCTTTGCCTGTTAGCCACACCCATGGCATATTGTGTACGCCTGTGTCTGCCAGCAGCATGGACAGCTAGTGAGTCTTTCTCAGACTCCTCAATTGTATCTGATTGAGCTGCTGGCCCTGTCTGTGTTCCTGAAAACTGTATTCCTTGGCCTTGTTGTCCTTGTAGAAGCTTTTTTCTGAATATTACATTATGCAACATGGCACAGACTGAGCATTTTGTCAGAGTGGTGGGTTGTATTGCAGGGCACCTACTAATATGTCTAGACGCCACTGGAACATTGATTTGAGCAAGGCAATGCATGTTGCATTATATTCCCAGAATAAGCAGGGGCATCATTGTATCTATGCTCAGTGGAATTGTATTGATTTCTAATGGGTGTCATGAGCAAATGCTCTAGTACATAACCTGCATCCTCCACCAGATGCCCCTGTGGAAAGTCATCCCAGCAAACCATGTCTGCAGGTCACATGTGTACTGTATGTGTGAGTCATGAAAACTCCCATGGTTACATACACACTCATTGTAGATGATCCCTTGGGCATTTCAGACTATCTGACAGTTGATCCATGTAAGTTGTGGCTTAGAGGCTCTGTATTTTGTTAGTGAGAAACCATCGTAGGTCTCTCCAGCTGCTTCTGGTGTCTGGTGAGGTACATGCAGAAGGGAACATTGTACTCTACTAATGGTTTGATGAGGGTTGAGTACAGTGGAGTTATAACATCCTTAGATCTGGATGTAATTCCCTTACTTATGAGATACGTAACATAGAAGGCTTTCCTTATCACTGTGGAAACTTGGTGCTCAAAGTTCAGATTGCTATCTTCCTGTGTTCCCAGATCTCACATAACTGCGTTTGAAATGAGGGGGAGGGGGGTGCTGTCAACATTGTAATTAGCAGGGAATTCCACTTTTCCAAAGGGGATAATAATGCACTTTTTGTGTTTAGTTTTAGACTGTGGCTTTGGCACTAGTCATTTGTCTGTGTTAGCCCCTGCTGTAATATGGTAACATCGGTGGGGGACTCAATGATTCCACCCAATTTGCACTCATCAGTGAACTTGGTAAGCCAAAGGCCATCTACTTTAGCCTAGACTTCTGAAAAATAGATTCCAAACTGTAAAGGGCCAAGCACAGATCGTTGTGGTATGCCACTGATGATGGATCTACTGGTAGAGGTGGAGTCACCAACTTTGACAGTATGTGTTCTGTCGGTGAGCCAATTGTCTACCCATCTACTGGAGTATGGGTTAAACCCCAGCTGGGAAAGTTTCTCAATGATACCTGAGTGGGGGATTGTGTCAAAAGCCTTGTTTAGGTCAAAATAGGAAGTATGAATGGTCTTACCTTCATCCAGGGCTTTGGAGATTTTGTCAAAGAAGTCTACTAGGTTTAATAAGCATGGTCTCCCCTTAACAAAGACAAACTGGGTTGAGTCTAGAGTTTGAAGGTTGCCTATGTCCTTGTTGATAAGGTCCCTGATAGTTCTTTCCATGGCCTTGCAGTTGAGACTGGTTAGACTTATGGGTCTATAGTTACCAGGGTGGGTTGATCTCCCACCTTTGTGCAAGGGGATTACTGTTGCTGTTCTTCACTCTGCTGGAACAAAGCCAGTTCTCCGGCTAGAGTTTAAGAGAATGTCAAGTGGGTCCACTAAGTAATAAGCAACCTGGGATGTTAACTGGTCCCACTGAGTCTGTGTTTTTGTCCTTGGAGAGCACAAATATGACCTGATCTCTAGAGATACTAGGCAGAGAACAGGTGTCAAGTATGTTTTGGGGTATGGCTGGTAGGGACGGGGAGTGACATTTGTGCCAAATCTGTCAGCTAGTAGGTTGCCAATTTCCTCTGGTATAGTATAAGTGGTGCCATCTGCTACCAGTTCACCACATATCTGAGTATTCCCTCCAATGGAGTTCAGGAAGTTTGCACTGTAACTTCCAATGGGCAGAGCCTAAGCCTTTTGACAGAATCAAATGATGTCCTCACATTCCGAACAAATGTTCATATCTCTGGAACTATAGTGGTTATGTAAGAAATACAAATGGCAAACCCTTCAGTACAAACTATTTTTATAGTGGATTCTAGGCCTTAAAATGAATTTTATAAGTCACAGTAAACACAGTAACTATTGCCTGGGTAATATTTTGTAAACAACTTACAACATCTCAGCAGCCACTCAAGTTACACACACTATCAGCATTATTTTATTCATATGAGCCTATGGAGTTCTGTCTATGTTAATTGGTTATTGAGATATTTAGAAAAATGTGAAAACTATATCAATATAAACTAATATCATAAAAACAATAGTTAATATTTCTAACTACACTAGACATAGGTCAAATATTAATGCAGTTGAGTTTGCCATTGTGGAAGCTTTAAGATGAAATCATTTAAAACCTTGTACATACCATGGTTTGGGAGTTATTGATGCAAATATGAACACACAATATTTGACACCTAGAGGCATCAGTAGGAGTTAACTGCAGATGCACCTGGAGCAGTTACTCGGATATAATTAGTTAAGCAGCAGAACCTTGAGTTTGTCTCCAGTGAATTTTGCTACATCAGAAATTGTGTTATTCTGACATTACCTAAAAAAGGCATTATGGGGGAGGCAAGTGCCTTTGCCAGTATCCAAAAGCCTAGAGGAGACAGGTGCAGACCATCTCTGGCAACATGGCCTGTCCACTATCTCTTCACAGACTGATAGATACCTGATCCCACTGGACTGACACCACAAGTTAAACCAACTGCTGAAGTCCATCATTTTTTGTTTATATTGTGACATAATCCTGGGTGAAGGTAGACTGCTGTTTAGGGCTAGGGTTATACCTTCCGAGGACACATAATCTGAGAGTTCAGTCATGCTGCTCTTCATATAGTCCAAAGAGGTACATCTCAAGTCATTCACTCCAACATAGACTATGACAGAGTCATAATGGTACTTGTTGTTGAGTGACTTGAGTGCATGTGTGAATTAATGGATCCTGGCACCTGACAGGCAGGTGACTGTAACGTTCTCCTTGTCCACCCTGGTGAGAGGGGCATCTGTGTGTCTCACTATGGAGTGGCCTATGACAAAGACATTAGGTTTTGAGGTGTTTTGCTTTAGGGGCTTATTTACTGACATACTGGTGTATTTTTTACTATGTGTAATGTTTTCTATTTGCATAGCAGTGTGTGCAAGAGGTTTATGATTTGGGAGGCCTCTGATATTTTGGTAGGCTTCTAGTGAGTATCTCCATGTATGTGGGTTTATGTGTCATAACCTCATTTTGTGTGAGAGGTGAAGTGTGTGTGTGCTGACAACCTCTTTGATATCTGGCTTGTTGTTACATGATAGAATTGATTTCAATTTCATAGTGTAATTAAGCCGCGGTGGTGCAGCGGTAGCATTGGCACCTCACAGCAGAAGGTTCTCCCATTCGAGTCTCGGCTGGAGCGGCTTCTGTGTGGAGTCTGCATGTCCTCCCCGCTGCTGAGTGGTGTTCAAAAGACATGCGTGAATGGGTATGCCTTCGTTGAAGGTTGGGCATTGAGCTGGCACCTCGGCACCATAAAAAAAAATCCACTGCCAATCATTAGCGGACCGGAGTTCCGCTGTGGCGACCGCTAACCGGGAAAAGCCGAAAGAAAAACAACAAGTGTAATTACATCTCTCACATAGGGTATTTACTTGTTTTAGGATTAAGTGGATGTTAGTATACATGAGGCAATTACTACACTGCCTCAGGGTGCCCAGGTCAATCAGGCTGGTCTGTGAAATGATGGGTAACTGCCTGTCCATTATAAAAGTTTTTTACTGTATGTACTATTAGGGAAGGGAGTGGGCTAGTTTGATCAGTTTTTGCACTAGGGCTAACAAATGCTGCAAAGTGCACAATTGAGTTGCCTGTATTGCAGTAGGGAGGCTTGGGAGGGTTCCACTGACAGATGTCTTGGGAAAAATTAAGTTTCCGGACATTTGTGTCTATACAGGGCACCACTAACCCCTGTTGCATTGTGCGCTGCACTGCGTAGACACGAGGCTTAAATACAGGTGAAAGTAAAACATTTTTATGCTACTCTACCAAGAAGAAAGCACACACTAAACCTTCCTCCAGCAAGCTCCACCTCAGACAAGGCTGGATCCACACTCTTTTGCCACAAGGATGTAGGGGAGCCCTTCTTAATTTAAAATGGCTGGTTTACTCCTCAAGTGTATCAATAACAGTCTAGATTAAGCAGGTCTGAATCTAGTCTATGCTATCTAGGTATCAGAACAGTGCAAATCAAGTGCAGAGAAGTGCAAAAAATACTTATAGGTTCATAGCTAGGTACTAGGCTATCGGCCCAAGGGCCTAAGTAAGCCTAGCCAACAAGGTTCCCTGGCTTATGCCACCCAAGAAAGTTATTTTCCAGTCCCCCTGTTGAGCAGAGTCACAGAAGTGATCCCAGGGGTGTATTTCCTATTTCCCATCCACTCATCAAGATTTTTCTGGAAGCGTGCTAATGAGGAACTTTGCTTGACATAGATGGGTAGCTTGTTCCAGAGTATGGGAAGTCTCTGGGACAGGAATCTATTTCTCAAGCATGTCCTGTTTATTGTGGTGACATGGTTTAGGTCCCTAGAGCATGTAGCTTGGAGGGATTGGGATTTCTTTAGCTGTAGCATGTCCAACAGCTCTGGGTTTGACATAGCTTTATATGTTAGGCAGAGATAACCTCAGAGTAGGCGATATGATATGGAGTAAAGCTGGAGTTTTTTGAGATGGTCAGTGTAGGGCATCTGTTTGGAGCCAGTACTCCTCTTTGTGAGGTACTTCTGTGGCCTTTCCAACGGCTGCAGGTGTCTTGTGAGGTACATTCCAAAAGGGCCATTGTACTCTATAATGGGTAAAAAAGAGAAGAACACTGCTGGACACTGCTTTCCTTCAAAACCTTTTATTCCATAAAACACAGGATAAGCGCTTTCGGGAAATATCCCTTCATCAGATAACAGTAAAAAGCAACTACACCCTTTTAAAATACCAAACAACCAACCACATTCATTAAAAATTCAAATTCAATAAAATACCCGCCTTTTTTGAAGAACAGGTTTCACTGGTATAACATTATTCAAGCCAGGTTTATGATTGGCCATGAGCTCTATAATCCATTTGGACTCAGCTAGCTCTGTTAGATGTTTAATATCGCCCCTTCTGTTGGTTAAGAAAACATTCACAATCACTCTAAACACAAATCCATGTGTAGGGAAATCTGTTACATGTCTACTTAAGGCATTATGTATATCACCATGTCTTATACAAAACATATGCTGTAAAATCCTATTTTTAAACATTTGGTTATTCATACCTACATAAAAAGAAGAGCACTGATTGCACTCTGCCAAATAAACTATATTTGTAGAACTACATGTCGCCCTCCCTTTAAAAACATATTGTTTATGAGTCACTGGATGTTCAAACACCGTCTTCTTATTAATATATTCACAAGTTTACATTTCCCACATGGGGAAGTGCCTGCAGTTATCAATGATGCAGACTTTTTGTTGACGGATCTATCTCTACACAACAGGTCTTTCAAACATTTGTTTCTCCTATAACCAAAGTCCGGTCTTGATCCTATTATATTCACCAGGTCCCCATCACTGGTCAGAATATTCCAGTTCTGACGTATGATGTTACAAATATCACCTACATTGCTACTATAGGTTAAAGTCATAAGGGGACCTTTAGGGGCTTTTGGAGTAGCTATTTTATCTGTCATTCCTGTATTACGCCTCAACCATGGTTTGTATCTACTCACCCTTAACTCCCTACTATTATCAATAATTCTGGACACTTTCTCTTATTTGTAGCCCCTCACTTCCAAGCACCCTTGGAGTGTGTCAAGTTCTTTTTCATAATCTTCATCTTTAAGACATATCATAGAGGCTCTGCTAACCTGCCCTTTCACAATATTTGAATAAGTATAATTTGGATGCATACTGTCACGTGCAAGTAGTGTGTTTTTCCAACAATCTTTTCTATATAGCTTAGATGTAAAACCATTTATTTCCTGCACTACTTTAACATCCAAAAAATCTATACTATCAGTAGATGCTTTCAGACTAAATCTAAAAAATGTAGTTGTAGAATGAAATATTCCACAAATTGTTGTAATAACTCCAAACTTCCATCCCATAAAATAAAAACGTCATCTACAAACCGAACATACATTTTAAGATGACAATTCCAATACTCATTCAACAAAATATGGGTCCTTTCCCATTGTGAAAGGACAAGGTTTGCATAAGAGTTAGCGCAGGGGGTTCCCATGGCAACCCCCTGCGCTTGTCTATATGTGGAGTCTACACCTAGGAAAACATTATTCTCCAAGACTAATGTAAGGAGCTGTTTTATTAGATCGATCCTATCAACATCTATACCCAAGTCCAAAAGTAGGGCTCCTATCATAGTCAAACCATAATCATTCTGGATAACTGTGAACATATTGTTCACATCTAAAGTGGCCATTATATACCTTTCATTCACTACATTCTGTATTTTTCCTAATTTCATTAAAAAATCTCCAGTGTCCAACAGTATGTTATTGATCCCATCAACAAGTGGTCTGAGGTGATATTCTACCCAGATCGAAATATTCTCGGTAACCCACCCCCTCCCTGACACTATGGGTCTCAGGGGTGGGTTTACCAAAGATTTATGGATCTTCGGAAGAGCTTTAAAAATGTGAGTCACTGGATTATCCAACCAAAGGAAATCAAACGTCTCCTTAGTGATCTTCCCATTTATTTTCAAAACATGTAAACTTTGATGTACCCTATCTATGGACTGTTTAACCCCCAAAGGGTTAATACAAACATAAGTACTTTGATCTGAAAGCATTTCCTTTAACTTGTCATTGTACCACCCAGTATCAAGTATCACTACCGCCCCACCTTTATCAGCGGTTTTAATAGTAAGCTCAACATTGTCACTCAGCCCCTTCAAAGCTGCCCTTTGTGACTGTGTTAAATTGTAGAACTTACTCTTCTCACCCTCCAAAAAATATTTAATGAGGTCTTTTTCACATCCTCTTATAAAAAGGTTCAGTGTGGGTGTCAGCGGTGGTATAAAAGTGCTGGGTTTTTTCAATACTACAAAATCCCTATCACTCATACTATACATTCTCCTCAAAGCTATATTCCGACAAAATAAAACAACATCCATTAGAACTTCACTGTATATACTACCATTACTTGGTACAAAGGTTAAACCTTCGTTAAGGACAAATACTTCATCTTCATTCAAAATGTAACTAGATAAATTATAAATAATACCAGAGTCCAAATGACAAGTCAGTCCAGCAACTTCCTTTTCTTTTCCACATTTCGATCTTCGCTTAGAGATCTCTTCCATGCCCCCTTCTTCTTCATGGGGGCTGGAAGCATTTCCAAAAAACTCTGCTTCCCTTTATATTCTTTTGGTCGTGCCCCTGCTCTGTTCTCGCCCTGTTGCGAACCAATATTCACACCAGTGGAAGCTTCACAAGCATCCACCATCGATTGTGGCTGTACATTAACACAGCCAAATGTTATCCCCATCAGGGACTCCTCGTTGTCTCCATTCTCCTCAAATACCCCAACGGACCTTGCTCGCTCTCCCTCTGATGTGTCAGCCACTTTACTCATAGGTAACCCCAATGGGTTATGAACAACAGAGCTAGAATTCTGCTCTGCATGTTGAATTCCACTTGCATCTTTCTCAGGAGACAAAACCACCGGCCCTTCAGTTGGTTGTTTTCGTTTTGAAGCCTTTCTTGCACTCGATTCCATTGTTGATGCATCTAACGGCTCTATCCCTTGTGCTCGCGTTACAGCTGCACTGGTCATGTAGCTCAACCTAGCTTGTTGTCGTGTAACATCAGATCTACGTGGATTGCTATTAGGTTGAACAGTACTACTTTGTTGTTCACTTAACCTGAGCCATACGAAGATATTACCCTGCGTAAAATCTTCGTAATCTCTCTTAATTTTGCTCAGTTTCTGTTTCTTTAATTTCTCATCATTCACGGCAAAAGAGGTATACAACTGTTTTAAATGCTCTTTGTACCTCACATCTGTAAAGTTGTTTTCCAGGTTGGACTGCAGCTCAGATATATCTCTTTTGAGCTCCGCTACTTCTGGTGCAAAATATTCTGTTAACAGTTCCATATATTTAAAGCTTGTACAAATATTTAAAGACTGCCATTTAGCTAGCAAGTCCAGATATCTGTCGCCCTGGGCTGGCATACAGAGTATCCTCATCCCCCTCGGGATAATGCCATAGTCAATGCAGGCTTCAAAATGAAAGGATTGCCACTGTAAGCACTGTAACTTGCTCACCTTATAGTTCAAGTCCCTAGTCAGACTTTCAAAAGTTTTATCAACAGTAGCTAGTGCTTGTGGCTCCTTCAGCAAAGTTCTTCCATAGGTAAAACCCAGATTCAGTAATGGATTCTCTTTTTCAATATAATGAGCAAGGCTCCATCTGTTAACCTCACCTCCTTCCAACTGGGAAACAGACGATAAGGTTGCCGCTGCATTCTCCATTCTCTCCATAGCATGTACAGTGCAGGAACAACCAAAGAAGTATAAAGCACAAAATAATGATTCTGCACCGTACCAAAGTCCAGCAAACGTGACCAAATGACAATGTATAAAAAGAGAAGAACACTGCTGGACACTGCTTTCCTTCAAAACCTTTTATTCCATAAAACACAGGATAAGCGCTTTCGGGAAATATCCCTTCATCAGATAACAGTAAAAAGCAACTACACCCTTTTAAAATACCAAACAACCAACCACATTCATTAAAAATTCAAATTCAATAAAATACCCGCCTTTTTTGAAGAACAGGTTTCACTGGTATAACATCATTCAAGCCAGGTTTATGGTTGGCCATGAGCTCTATAATCCATTTGGACTCAGCTAGCTCTGTTAGATGTTTAATATCGCCCCCTCTGTTGGTTAAGAAAACATTCACAATCACTCTAAACACAAATCCATGTGTAGGGAAATCTGTTACATGTCTACTTAAGGCATTATGTATATCACCATGTCTTATACAAAACATATGCAGTAAAATCCTATTTTTAAACATTTGGTTAGTCATACCTACATAAAAAGAAGAGCACTGATTGCACTCTGCCAAATAAACTATATTTTTAGAACGACATGTCACCCTCCCTTTAAAAACATATTGTTTATGAGTCACTGGATGTTCAAACACCGTCTCCTTATTAACATATTCACAAGCTTTACAGTTCCCACATGGGGAAGTGCCTGCAGTTATCAATGATGCAGACTTCTTGTTGACGGATCTATCTCTACACAACAGGTCTTTCAAACATTTGTTTCTCCTATAACCAAAGTCCGGTCTTGATCCTATTATATTCACCAGGTCCCCATCACTGGTCAGAATATTCCAGTTCAGACGTATGATGTTATAAATATCACCTACATTGCTACTATAGGTTAAAGTCATAAGGGGACCTTTAGGGGCTTTTGGAGTAGCTATTTTATCTGTCACTCCTGTATTACACCTCAACCATGGTTTGTATCTACTCACCCTTAACTCCCTACTATTATCAATAATTCTGGACACTTTCTCTTTTTTGTAGCCCCTCACTTCCAAGCACCCTTGGAGTGTGTCAAGCTCTTTTTCATAATCTTCATCTTTAAGACATATCCTAGAGGCTCTGCTAACCTGCCCTTTCACAATATTTGAATAAGTATAATTTGGATGCATACTGTCACGTGCAAGTAGTGTGTTTTTCCAACAATCTTTTCTATATAGCTTAGATGTAAAACCATTTATTTCCTGCACTACTTTAACATCCAAAAAATCTATACTATCAGTAGATGCTTTCAGACTAAATCTAAAAAATGTAGTTGTAGAATGTAAATATTCCACAAATTGTTGTAATAACTCCAAACTTCCATCCCATAAAATAAAAACGTCATCTACAAACCGAACATACATTTTAAGATGGCAATTCCAATACTCATTCAACAAAATATGGGTCCTTTCCCATTGTGAAAGGACAAGGTTTGCATAAGAGTGACAGTATGCATCCAAATTATACTTATTCAAATATTGTGAAAGGGCAGGTTAGCAGAGCCTCTAGGATATGTCTTAAAGATGAAGATTATGAAAAAGAGCTTGACACACTCCAAGGGTGCTTGGAAGTGAGGGGCTACAAAAAAGAGAAAGTGTCCAGAATTACTGATAATAGTAGGGAGTTAAGGGTGAGTAGATACAAACCATGGTTGAGGCGTAATACAGGAGTGACAGATAAAATAGCTACTCCAAAAGCCCCTAAAGGTCCCCTTATGACTTTAACCTATAGTAGCAATGTAGGTGATATTTGTAACATCATACGTCAGAACTGGAATATTCTGACCAGTGATGGGGACCTGGTGAATATAATAGGATCAAGACCAGACTTTGGTTATAGGAGAAACAAATGTTTGAAAGACCTGTTGTGTAGAGATAGATCCGTCAACAAGAAGTCTGCATCATTGATAACTGCAGGCACTTCCCCATGTGGGAACTGTAAAGCTTGTGAATATATTAATAAGAAGACGGTGTTTGAACATCCAGTGACTCATAAACATTATGTTTTTAAAGGGAGGGTGACATGTCGTTCTAAAAATATAGTTTATTTGGCAGAGTGCAATCAGTGCTCTTCTTTTTATGTAGGTATGACTAACCAAATGTTTAAAAATAGGATTTTACAGCATATGTTTTGTATAAGACATGGTGATATACATAATGCCTTAAGTAGACATGTAACAGATTTCCCTACACATGGATTTGTGTTTAGAGTGATTGTGAATGTTTTCTTAACCAACAGAGGGGGCGATATTAAACATCTAACAGAGCTAGCTGAGTCCAAATGGATTATAGAGCTAATGGCCAATCATAAACCTGGCTTGAATGATGTTATACCAGTGAAACCTGTTCTTCAAAAAAGGCGGGTATTTTATTGAATTTGAATTTTTAATGAATGTGGTTGGTTGTTTGGTATTTTAAAAGGATGTAGTTGCTTTTTACTGTTATCTGATGAAGGGATATTTCCCGAAAGCGCTTATCCTGTGTTTTATGGAATAAAAGGTTTTGAAGGAAAGCAGTGTCCAGCAGTGTTCTTCTCTTTTTATACATTGTCGTTTGGTCACGTTTGCTGGACTTTGGTATGGTGCAGAATCATTATTTTGTGCTTTATACTTCTTTGGTTGTTCCTGCACTGTACATGCTATGGAGAGAATGAAGAATGCAGAAGCAACCTTATCGTCTGTTTCCCAGTTGGAAGGAGGTGAGGTTAACAGATGGAGCCTTGCTCATTATATTGAAAAAGAGAATCCATTACTGAATCTGGGTTTTACCTATGGAAGAACTTTGCTGAAGGAGCCACAAGCACTAGTTACTGTTGATAAAACTTTTGAAAGTCTGACTAGGGACTTGAACTATAAGGTGAGCAAGTTACAGCGCTTACAGTGGCAATCCTTTCATTTTGAAGCCTGCATTGACTATGGCATTATCCCGAGGGGGATGAGGATACTCTGTATGCCAGCCCAGGGCGACAGATATCCGGACTTGCTAGCTAAATGGCAGTCTTTAAATATTTGTACAAGCTTTAAATATATGGAACTGTTAACAGAATATTTTGCACCAGAAGTAGCGGAGCTTAAAAGAGATATATCTGAGCTGCAGTCCAACCTGGAAAACAACTTTACAGATGTGAGGTACAAAGAGCGTTTAAAACAGTTGTATACCTCTTTTGCCGTGAATGATGAGAAATTAAAGAAACAGAAACTGAGCAAAATTAAGAGGGATTACGAAGATTTTACGCAGGGTAATATCTTTGTATGGCCCAGGTTCAGTGAACAACAAAGTAGTACTGTTCAACCTAGTAGCAATGCACGTAGATCTGATGTTACACGACAACAAGCTAGGTTGAGCTACATGACCAGTATGGCTGTAATGCGAGCACAAGGGATAGAGCCGTTAGATGCATCAACAACGGAATCAAGTGCAAGAAAGGCTTCAAAACGAAAACAACCAACTGAAGGGCCTGTGGTTTTGTCTCCTGAGAAAGATGCAAGTGGAATTCAACATGCAGAGCAGAATTCTAGCTCTGTTGTTCATAACCCATTGGGGTTACCTATGAGTAAAGTGGCTGACACATCAGAGGGAGAGCGAGCAAGGTCCGTTGGGGTATTTGAGGAGAATGGAGACAACGAGGAGTCCCTGACGGGGATAACATTTGGCTGTGTTAATGTACAGCCACAATCGATGGTGGATGCTTGTGAAGCTTCCACTGGTGTGAATATTGGTTCGCAACAGGGCGAGAACAGAGCAGGGGCACGACCAAAAGAATATAAAGGGAAGCAGCGTTTTTTGGAAATGCTTCCAGCCCCCATGAAGAAGAAGGGGGCATGGAAGAGATCTCTAAGCGAAGATCGAAATGTGGAAAAGAAAAGGAAGTTGCTGGACTGACTTGTCATTTGGACTCTGGTATTATTTATAATTTATCTAGTTACATTTTGAATGAAGATGAAGTATTTGTCCTTAACAAAGGTTTAACCTTTGTACCAAGTAATGGTAGTATATACAGTGAAGTTCTAATGGATGTTGTTTTATTTTGTCGGAATATAGCTTTGAGGAGAATGTATGGTATGAGTGATAGGGATTTTGTAGTATTGAAAAAACCCAGCACTTTTATACCACCGCTGACACCCACACTGAACCTTTTTATAAGAGGATGTGAAAAAGACCTCATTAAATATTTTTTGGAGGGTGAGAAGAGTAAGTTCTACAATTTAACACAGTCACAAAGGGCAGCTTTGAAGGGGCTGAGTGACAATGTTGACCTTACTATTAAAACCGCTGATAAAGGTGGGGCGGTAGTGATACTTGATACTGGGTGGTACAATGACAAGTTAAAGGAAATGCTTTCAGATCAAAGTACTTATGTTTGTATTAACCCTTTGGGGGTTAAACAGTCCATAGATAGGGTACATCAAAGTTTACATGTTTTGAAAATAAATGGGAAGATCACTAAGGAGACGTTTGATTTCCTTTGGTTGGATAATCCAGTGACTCACATTTTTAAAGCTCTTCCGAAGATCCATAAATCTTTGGTAAACCCACCCCTGAGACCCATAGTGTCAGGGAGGGGGTGGGTTACCGAGAATATTTCGATCTGGGTAGAATATCACCTCATACCACTTGTTGATGGGATCGATAACATACTGTTGGACACTGGAGATTTTTTAATGAAATTAGGAAAAATACAGAATGTAGTGAATGAAAGGTATATAATGGCCACTTTAGATGTGAACAATATGTTCACAGTTATCCAGAATGATTATGGTTTGACTATGATAGGAGCCCTACTTTTGGACTTGGGTATAGATGTTGATAGGATCGATCTAATAAAACAGCTCCTTACATTAGTCTTGGAGAATAATGTTTTCCTAGGTGTAGACTCCACATATAGACAAGCGCAGGGGGTTGCCATGGGAACCCCCTGCGCTAACTCTTATGCAAATCTTGTCCTTTCACAATGGGAAAGGACCCATATTTTGTTGAATGAGTATTGGAATTGTCATCTTAAAATGTATGTTCGGTTTGTAGATGACGTTTTTATTTTATGGGATGGAAGTTTGGAGTTATTACAACAATTTATGGAATATTTACATTCTACAACTACATTTTTTAGATTTAGTCTGAAGGCATCTACTAATAGTATAGATTTTTTGGATGTTAAAGTAGTGCAGGAAATAAATGGTTTTACATCTAAGCTATATAGAAAAGATTGTTGGAAAAACACACTACTTGCACGTGACAGTATGCATCCAAATTATACTTATTCAAATATTGTGAAAGGGCAGGTTAGCAGAGCCTCTAGGATATGTCTTAAAGATGAAGATTATGAAAAAGAGCTTGACACACTCCAAGGGTGCTTGGAAGTGAGGGGCTACAAAAAAGAGAAAGTGTCCAGAATTATTGATAATAGTAGGGAGTTAAGGGTGAGTAGATACAAACCATGGTTGAGGCGTAATACAGGAGTGACAGATAAAATAGCTACTCCTAAAGCCCCTAAAGGTCCCCTTATGACTTTAACCTATAGTAGCAATGTAGGTGATATTTGTAACATCATACGTCAGAACTGGAATATTCTGACCAGTGATGGGGACCTGGTGAATATAATAGGATCAAGACCGGACTTTGGTTATAGGAGAAACAAATGTTTGAAAGACCTGTTGTGTAGAGATAGATCCGTCAACAAGAAGTCTGCATCATTGATAACTGCAGGCACTTCCCCATGTGGGAACTGTAAAGCTTGTGAATATATTAATAAGAAGACGGTGTTTGAACATCCAGTGACTCATAAACAATATGTTTTTAAAGGGAGGGCGACATGTCGTTCTAAAAATATAGTTTATTTGGCAGAGTGCAATCAGTGCTCTTCTTTTTATGTAGGTATGACTAACCAAATGTTTAAAAATAGGATTTTACAGCATATGTTTTGTATAAGACATGGTGATATACATAATGCCTTAAGTAGACATGTAACAGATTTCCCTACACATGGATTTGTGTTTAGAGTGATTGTGAATGTTTTCTTAACCAACAGAGGGGGCGATATTAAACATCTAACAGAGCTAGCTGAGTCCAAATGGATTATAGAGCTCATGGCCAATCATAAACCTGGCTTGAATGATGTTATACCAGTGAAACCTGTTCTTCAAAAAAGGCGGGTATTTTATTGAATTTGAATTTTTAATGAATGTGGTTGGCTGTTTGGTATTTTAAAAGGGTGTAGTTGCTTTTTACTGTTATCTGATGAAGGGATATTTCCCGAAAGCGCTTATCCTGTGTTTTATGGAATAAAAGGTTTTGAAGGAAAGCAGTGTCCAGCAGTGTTCTTCTCTTTTTATACATTGTCGTGGTCACGTTTGCTGGACTTTGGTACGGTGCAGAATCATTATTTTATACTCTATAATGGGTCTAATGAGTGTCAAGTAGACGGGAACAATGACTTCTTTTTTCCTGGATGAGAACCCTTTTGTGATAGGTGTGTCACGTAGAAGGATTTCCTGACTACTGTGTTGATGTGATTATCAAAGGAGAGACTACTGTCCACCTGGGTCCCCAAGGTCTCTTATCACACATTTGGCATTAAGTAGACTGCCGCCTATGTGGTAGTTCATGGGTACAGAGTTTTTACTAAAGGGGATGACAATGCACTTTTTGGCATTGAGCTTGAGACCATGGCTCTGACACCAGGCATCTGTCTCAGTGAGGCCCTTCTGTAGGATGTCCACATCATATGGGGAATCGACTATGGCTCCTAGTTTACAATCATCTGCAAAATTCATTAGCCAAAGGCCTTCTGTGTTAGCCTGTACTTCAGAGAAGTAGATACCAAACTGGAGAGGTCCTAGGACTGAACTCTGTGGTACTCCACTTGTCACTGGTTTGAAGTTCGATTTGGAGTCTGCAACTTTTACAGTCTGGGTTCTGTCAGTGAGCCAGTTGGAAACCCATCTTGTGATGTAGGGATTTATACCTAGTTTAGTGAGTTTAGCTATAATTCCAGAATGGGTACGGTGTCAAAAGCCTTGGCAAGGTCAAGATAGGCTTTGTGAGCCACCTTACCCTCGTCTACGGCTTTGGTGACTGCCTCAAAGAAGTCACTCAGGTTCAGGAGGTATGATCTGCCTTTCACAAACCCGAACTGGGTGTGGTCCAGTGTTTGGAGGTTACCAATGTCTTTGTTTATGAGTTCCATGATGATACGTTCCATGGCCTTACAGACCAGGCTCATCAAGCTAATAGGGCGATAGTTCCCGGGATCAGTCATGGGTCCCCCTTTGTGGTGTGGGATAACTGTTGCTGTGCACCATTCAGTGGGCACAAAGACTGATGTGAGGCTATGTTTGAACATGGTGCTTAGATGGGGAGCCAGTTCGTTCTGAAGTTCATGTAAAACATAGCCTGGGATGTTGTCCGGTCCCATGGATGCTGTGTTTTTGGCTTTAGAGAGTGCAACTTTTACCTGAGTAGTTGTGATTACAGGGACTCTGCATTCTTCCTGTATAGATATGGGCCGTTTAGGGGTGACAGGGGGGTAAAGTTAGCACTGAACCTATCTGCCAGGATGTTGGCAATATCAGTTGGTTCTGTAATTTTTGTGCCGTTGTGCTGTAACTCAGAGCAGGTCTGGGTGTTGCCATTGAGATTCTTGGCATAACTATAGAATGCTTTATGGTTGTCCCTAGAATCAGTGGTGATTTTGTTTTCATAGATAGCTTTGGAGGATCTTATAAGGGATCTCAGCTTCTTAGTGAGGCTGACCAGGGAGCTCCTCCACTCATGGGATTTTACTCTCTTTTACAACAGTTTCCAAGCTTAGAGAGACCGCGTAAACACCTACTGAGACTAGATGAATAATCCCAGTCCTCCTAATGTAAAAGCACTGTAAAAGAATGTCCGGAGTGAAATGCTAATACAAACAAGCTTAAAGATATGGATGCAGCAGTGTACTTTAAACAGCTTATAAAAGACTGATTATTCAATAAAGGTACTTTGCTTTGAATAAATGAGCTAAGAGCCACTCAATTGTACAAAATTTATAAAGGCACTAAAACAAGATAAGCTGATTAATAAGCCTTCCAGCCAATAAAACTACATTGAGAAATCTCAAGTGTTTCTCCAGCCTACACAGACCAGGCTACCTCCCAGTGCACTAGACTGAAAATCCACCAACTTCTTTTGATGTAAAAATATACTACTTCATCCAATAGCTCGCTAGATAATGATTGAGATCAAGTAGAACAGACAATGGGAGGCAAAATGCACTTTTTCAATATAATTACAAGGAAATGCAAATATCAGCATATCAATAGCAGTCTAGAAAGGGAGGAGCTTATTAACTTCAATTTACAGTATGGGTGGGCAGACTAAAATCACCAGGTTGAAAAAGCAAATCAACAAAGTGGGTAGAAAATCACAATAGGAAATCACCAGCAGTGCTTTAGTTTATGCAGGCTTGAAATTATTTTAGGCAAAGGCCCAGAATTTCACTGAGTATTTAAGTATCACACAATCCGCGGTAGTGGTGCTGCGGTAGTATTGTTGCCTCATAGCAAGATGTTGTCCCGTTCGATTCTCAGATAGAGCATCTTCTGTGTGGAGGCATACATGAATGGGGCATGCCTTCGTTGAAGGTTGTGCGTCAGGGCTGGTAACCCGGTACATAAAAATCCACTACCAATCATTAGTGGACCGGAGTTCCGCTGTGGCAACCCCTAACTGGGAAAAGTTGAAAGACACAAACATTTAAGTATCACACAAGAGAAAATGTAACCAATGAAAAGACACATGAAATGTACAGTCTAGATAATTTAAATGTCTTCCTCTCACATAGAACAAAAACACCAGGCCAAGCAGATTTTATAAAACAGAAAACAAAATGGAGCAGGTTGCAGAAAGCAGCTTGATCAGATACCTGTTCACCAGGTGGGGCTTTTAGTTCTATTTGTGTGCAATCTATTGCCTCCAGAACTTCAGGTGAATACGCTATGGCATAACATTGTTGTATGATTGTTCCTCTCTCCTCTGGCATATGTGGGAAAGAGATATGATCCCTTGCATGTTGTAGCATTGCATTTAGAAACTAATGTAAGATTCTAGAACCTGAGGCCTGTGACACTCCAAATTTTTATTTTATTTATTTTATTTTATTTAACATTTGTTGACCGGGAATGTCCGACTAGGTTCCACAGAGCCTGTTTTCAGCAGAGGCCCGGGGAGAAATGCTCCAGATGCATGTCTTTGGAATGTATATATATCCCCTGTGGGTCTCTGGAAAGTACCTGTAGCTAGTATACGTAATACTGCATTTCTTTGTTCCACTGGGTTGGGTTTTCCACAATTTTCCTGTGTCCTCAGGTGTGGGTGGCAGAAGTTGCATAGGTCCTCTAGTGTATCCCTGTCTACCTTGCATCACTCCACAATTTCTGTGTCATCCAGTTCATGAAAAGTCATCTGGGGTCTGAACACCCCTCTTCTTCTTCTCAGCCGAGGTCTGGTAGCAGCAGCAGCATGTCGAATTAAAGCCTGCAGCACATACACACTAATGATAGCAGTTGCAAACATTTTTTTCTAAACGTGATTGTGGCTGTATTCCAAAGAGCTTTGTATTTCAGGGCAAAGGGGGCACTGAGTATACATGATCTGTTTAAACATTCCTGAATATCTCCACCATGTTGGTTTGCTTAACTAGTGTAGATTTCAGCTACTTATGCCTTCATTAGCATATCGTGCCATTTATCCATGTTTTCAGGGTGTGCATAAAGTTTTAATGAATGCCAAATAGCGGACTATCATGTGTACATAGCACATACAATAACAGCACAAAGTACTGGAGTCCATGAATCCAGCCACACAGTTTCTTAAACAGCAATATTTGCAAAACTACTCACTATTTAGCTACATATATAGTCAAATGGTACATTACATGATCAAAGAAAACAAAATATAAATGAAATCAAGTAACATAATTTGAAATTCAAATAATGTTTATTTTAAACAGAGTGAAGTTTGTGAAACTTGCAGAAAGTTTATTTTCTTTGTGGTTGACCACCAATCTATGTTTTTCAGGAAATGTGATTTTATAAGCAAGCCTAGAATGAGAGAAAACACATGGCAGATTTTATGCCAGTCAGATCACTATCCAGAATGAAACCAGTCTATTAATATAAAGGGGTGTTAAAGCTCATTCCTTAAGAAATATATGTGTGTATATTGTATAATAAATATATGCTGTATTTTATTTGTTAGTTAAACAACTTTAAATGGTGCTTCTCTGTCACAGAAATAAGCACATACACATGGACACATTTATACTCATTTACTTTTATAGACATATTATGTAAAAAATGAAAGTATTAGGCTGCAGTACAAATGTTTGCAATAAGAGTCTGTGACGCCCGTGCCCTGGCCCAGCAATCAAGGAGCCTCAATCCTCACCACTAACACCATCGAGGGTGTCTCATATATGAGGAAAGGATAACAAATACACACAGTAAAGTGCAATTTCCCTTAAGAGCACATAGAGATCACTGTCATTCTAGGGCTGGTCGCTCCCTTGCTCCCCAGGTCCCCAGTAAGACTCCCCACTGCCACAGCTATAGAGTCCAGATCTCAGCCTTACTGGGCAAGCTAAAATCTCCAACACACTCTCTATCCAGCCAGTGCTTCATGTCCCTGCCCAAGTAGCTGACACAAACGCACACACATGCACTTTGAAAAGAGGTTATACAACCACACAGACACTCCTGGGGAAGGCTGGCACGGGTTCTCCAGCTGTGCCCCTTTCTCCCAGACTACACAGTAGTAATTATTGCCACCACCCAGCTAATATTTATCAGCTACTCAAATGCCCTTAAAAGGGTGCCCAATTATTACTGTGCAATATTAATATCCAATTGGTAGTATAGCCCAGGGCTAAAGCTATAGGAGTGGCTTTGTACAATTTTACCAAAGGCATACAGGTACTCTTAAGAGCTTATATTATCTTTACACAACAGCCACAGTTAAAAGGGTTTTAAAACATTTAATAATAAATAATTAAAACTGCAAGACAATACTTTCTACTATACAGTGGTAGTCAAAAGTTCAGGGATCACACAGAAATACTTAAAATAAATCAGTAGTACAGTTCTGACATCACAGAAAAACATTTAGCCTAAACTTTATAGCTTCTAGCTATCTCTAAAAGAAAACACAAGTCTAAGATAAATTACATAAGACAACAGGCAGAGTGCTGAGTTGGATAGTCAGACAAAAACGCTTAATAATCTATGGTTCTCACTGTTTAAATTGAAACTGCAGTCCTGCTAAACATTACATCATCTTTTACACTTTCCTGGTGTTCCCAGGCTGACAGAAACTGCATTTACATTATTTTACACTTAGAGCAATAAAGGACATTCCACATGTAAATTCTGGTCATTAACTTTAGCCTTAAAACAGTAGGCAGGAAGCCTTCATCTAGCCGGACTGGATCCGACTTGTAAAACATCAAAGGCAGTGATGAAATAATTTTAATTTCAAAGGACCAACAAGAAATGCTTGACTTCGTTTTCTTTACAGCAGATGGCAATGTTGCCACTTTGTTTTAAGTTCAACATTCATATTTACAATGATAGAATTATCTGCACAATTCTATCTGGCTAGGCTGGCAGCCTTCACCCATCTCTACCAGTCTTCACAGAGGCATTAGAAAAAGCTTCTGATTAAAAGAAGAAACTGTCTGACATTTTTCTCTCAATGTGTGCAGTTACATTTGGAGTGACTAGTTTGACAAATAGTATACTATTGCTATTTTTGTTCTAATACTGAATGGAAGCAGGATTCAGTCCGAGATTTAGGAACAAAGATAGGCAACATGACTTGTCTGATACCTCCAATTATAGACTTAACAATAAATCCAGTAGTATTTATTTTTTATTTATTTATTTGATCAGAGCAATACGGTATGGTCCCCATTTTTAAATGTAGCTGAACTTCCAAAATCATTGTCATTTACTAAAGAAGTACAAACTGCTTTCATTTGTTTTGGTTTCATCACCAAGCCACACTGATTTTATGTCAAGATGGGTCAGATGGTATACTTAAATTAAGTGAGTAAGGGATTTTTATTTTTTCATATTTGAGAACTTATTAAGCCAATCAGATATTTGGAATTTGTTTTGCCATCATATTAGCTTTCTTCAGGAGACAGATTTTAACACAAGAAGAAGAGAAAACTTTTAACTTTCATAGTTTCACTCACTCTGCACATATGTGGACTGTAACACACTTATACATTTAGTAATTATTAGACACTAGATTTATGTATTTGTTTATTTCCTAAACCATACTTTATTAAAATTCCCAACTGTATAAACACATACACAGTCTGCATGCATGGCGCATGTTTCATTCACCAGCAACATGCCCTGCAAACAATTTCCCTTTCTATGGTACTTTCTAGCTTACATAGTTAGGCCCTATAGAAAGCTTGTTTATTTTTCAGTAAATAATTTTCCCAATTTTATTTTATTTTTAAGCAAAAAATATTATATTGACTCATTGTTTATGGTTCAAATTCTAATTAATACATTTGTTCTGCTTGCAATCCACAACTCTTGAATATTATTTACTAAATTATACCTCATATTATAATCATTATATTTTGCATTTATATTTTCAGTACTGATTTCTACAGTGCCACTAAATTACAGTAATAAGTATTGTATTGTACTGACACTCTTTTCCTGTTGTCTAAACAACAAATGCAAATAGCATCATGAGCTATACATGCACACATGCATACAATTCCCACTATATGAAATGAAAAAATAGCATATCAATTAACTCTACAGATAAACTGATGGATATATGATAGAGTCAGTGTCTATACAGAGAGGTAGGTTCCCAAATGTGGCATGCTATGTTTGTAGGAACAAACGTGTCATAATTGCTGGCAGTAGTATTTGAAAATCTTATCACATTTTGGGTAGCCTAACAAAATTATATAAATGAAATGGAATCTCAGAAAAAGACAAAATGAAGCTTTATGTAATCTGGTTCACCCATTGCACTATTATTTATTTCCATTACGTCAAAACTGCAGAGCACTCTAGGTAGGGCAGTTGTATTCCTTTTTAAAGGGATTTTAATGCAATCATATACAGTGGGATTCTGAAGTCTGACTTAACTTTTTCTATTTAAGAGTGATTTTTAAATTATGTTTATAATATAATCTCCATAAAGTGGAGTGCAGTTTGTGAGTGTTGGGAACTAGTGTGATCAAGAATGGATTGTCCCACATCTCAGCGGTGGTTACTTTGTCTACCTCAGGATATACACCATGCCAGAGATACAGGCTGCTGCAGTCAATGCAAAAATAATACTTTTCAAACAGAAGTGAAGAAATGCATGACCATCAACATTTAATATTAGTCCAACACTTGTATTTAGGGAGCCTTTGACAATGTACCTTCATCTACATTTTCTTTTAGTTTTATTCATTATCATGTTCTTCAATCTAGATCACTGCTTGTGGCATTTTCCTGGTAGTGTGGTCAGCTGCCATTAATCCATAGTGGAACATTATAGATTAGACACAGATGCAGTTGGTCTGCCTTACATGTCATTGAGAATGTACTAGTTTTGTAACAGACATTCAACAGGACACTTGATGTGATGCACTGGGTGAACATGGAGTAGTTAATGGTTTGAGAGAATTTACATTTGGGACTACTTGAAAGACTGTTATGTTGTCATCAGTTTGCAGCAAGATTATCAAGAAACCTCTTGTGGCAGCATTATGTTTTTATTTCATGGATGTTATTCTGGTTTGTATGGTAAATGCTGACCCATGGGAATCACTGTGGCCTTGCAGTATAATATGTAAGCCCTTTATTAATGGCTTTTGCTCATTTCTATAATGAGAACGCTACATCCCAAATGTCATAGATGTTTAAACCACATTCCAAACATCTATCTTCAACAGAACCCCATAATGTCACTGTAAATTTGAAAACAGACTTTATCTTTTATTCACTGTTGTAAGATTTAATTTATGTATATTTTGAACTCAGCTCTGTGACAGCAGGAACTGACACAAATGATGAAAAGTATGTGGAGCATGGGAGCTACAAAACCTAATGATTCACATTATTATTAAATCCAGATGGCTTCCAAACTTTTAATTTTATAAATGATGCCATTATGACTATATTGTCTGAGTAATAATATAGTATCTTACATTCCTAAGACATTACTAAAAAATAACAGATTTAATACAACTTGAAAAGCCAGCTGTACATCACGGGTAGTTCACAGCAGGTCACTTACTCCCTCTAGTTTGCCTTGTTATTTAACATTAGGCCGCCTGTGCATATATGTAAGTATGTGTGGCTACTAAACCTTGAGTGTAAACATCAGCACTGCATTCTGCTCCACTGCCCTGTTATGTCATACATAGCTTGGGAGCCACATTGACACAAGACAATGATTCTGACATTACAACTAATGACTGTAACATTGTTAAGGAAAGCTGTGGGGACTGATATACACAAAAGGCTTACGTTCAAGTACATTTCCTGACAAAGAAATAAGAACAACACAAAACTACATAATGTTAAATGACAAGTCAAGCAAAATGAAAAGTCAGCTTTCATTACATAAAACACTGCAGGGAAGAAATTTGCTTTTCAAGGCACCTCTTACTATTCTGAGACTACTTTTTTCCTTATTTTTTTGAAGATTCTTGTGTGAGTGGGGACTGTAATGTAACGCATATGCATGCTACGTATGCATTGACTATTTTTTCTTCTTAAAGTGTTTGTTTAGTTATCAGGCAACAGTATTTAAAAAAGTCAGGAGGAAAATTGTAAGGTGAGCATTGCACAATAGAATGGCTTGTTTCACTGAATACAGTTTTCCAGAAAGAGCGAAGAGACATAAAATTCCACAGTTCAGATCCTCCTACACATGTAGCTAAAATGGTTTATGATATAAACAGCCAATAATGATCACTATATAAGCAAATATAATTATGTGCATTGATCAGGAGATCAGACTTCTATGTTGCTGTCAACTGCCTCATGTTTTTTTTAATTTTTCCCCATCCTTTACTATTGCCTCCCACCCTCAGGATATGCATATTGAGTACATCAGGTTCCCCTTGTATGCACAGTATCTCAATTCCTAAACAGTCTCTAATTAAAGAAATCTAACAAAAATAGTACAAAGTCAAAACCACATAGAAAGACAGAAGTCCCTCAGTATGCATGAACTAGGAAAAACATGAGGAAAAACTTTGATATTTCTGGTAATTAGAGAAACCATTTTTAAGCAACAGCAATATTTTTGACTGAAAAGCAGATTGTATATGAAAGAAAATCATGAGAGTGGGAATATTAGGCAGCTATTAGTCGCTGAAAAGGTAACTAATGCATGGCGACAATTCTTGGAGGAAGTGGTAGGAAAAATACAGTGATGTTGTTATCATATATGTAGGTCAGGGTTAAGGAATCCAATGAGATTCACAATGTTGAACAAAAACATTAACTGGGATTTGAGAAGTTGGTATCAAGAACAAAATACATGAATTCGATTGGTATAGAGTACTTATCAATGACAGCTTTCTGTGCCCATATACTTCTGTAGCTGACTGCCAACCCAGTTTGGTTTTGTCAAGGGCAGATCATGTCTACTCAGCCTGGTGGACTTCTTTGAGAAGGTCAGCAAAGCAATAGATGAGGGCAAAATTGTTCACACTGCCTACCTTGACCTGGTCAATGCATTTGACACAATACCCCACTCGGGCATTGTTGACAAACTCAGTAGGTTAGGTACAAACCCGTATGTCACCCTGTGGATAGCCAACTGGCTCACAGACAGAACCCAGGAAGTTAGAATTGGGGAGTTCACCTTTACAAAGAGGCTACTCACAAGTGGAGTCCCTCAGGGATCAGTCCCTGGACTGCTCCTTTTTGGCATTTACTTCTCAGAAGTTAAGGCCAATGTCAGTGGTCTCTGGCTTACTAAATTTGCAGATGATTGCAAATTAGGAGCTGTCATTGAATCTCACACTGACACAAATGTTCTCCAGGAAGGGCTGGCACAGACAAATAACTGGTGTCAGAGCCATGGACTAAAACTAAATACCAAGAAATGCATACTAGTATCCTTTGGGAAGTCATCCATCTCTGGTAACTATCATATTGACAACACACCCCTTAGAGATGACCCAGTAGTCAGGGACTTAGGGACACACATAGATAGTAATCTAGCCTTTGATCATCATGTCTCTACAGTGAAATCATTCTATGTTGTGCAACATATAAACAAAGGTATGGCATCTAAGTCCAAGGAAGTCATTGTTCCACTGTAGTCAGGATTCATCAGACCTATCATAGAGTACAATGCACCCTTTGGTATGTACCTAACCAGGCATATCCAACAACTGGAATGTCCACAGAGGTTCCTCACTAAAAGAATACAGGGCATAAGTAATATGTCCTATGCAGACGACCTCAAGGCCCTCTCCCTGTATTCTGTCTCCTACAGACTTTTGAGGGGAGATCTATGCCTGGCATACAGGGCATTGTCAGACCCCACTCTGATGGACCTCCTGCATATCCACAAAACAAATAGTAGCAGAATTATGCATTTTAAAGACTTAAACCTTGCCTGTGATATAAATAGGACCTGCTGGAGAGATAGGTATGTATCCCAGAGACTACCCCGTCTATGGAACAGGCCCCCCATTCATGTGAAGCAGAGTTCCTCCCTAACCCAGTTCAAGTGCAACTTGGACAATTAGATGAGAAACTGGAAATTCATGCCTGGTTTGGCACTAGTGTCTCTAATGTAAACAGGTAACCTGTAAATGGTTCATCTCCCTGGCCCATGCTTCCACTTATTAAGGGTATCAGAACTTCAGAGATTTGGGATGCATGGCTAGGCTTAAAAAGGCCCCTTGTGGTTGTTGGCCTAGTAAACACATATGAACCTATGAACCAATGTACATGTGGTGATACTGGTGATGTCATAAAAGAAGTGAATGGGTAGTGATGGGTAGTGATGATTTTGCTCAGGGAATAAAAACAATAGAACCTCACAATAACATACTTTTGGAGATTGGAAAATGTTAAATTTCTAGATAAAATAACATTCATATCTCCTCTGAACAAGGGATATACCCACAATTACAAATGCTGTTAGAGTTTCACTTTTAACTTGTAAAGTATATTTCCATTGTTGTGATCACAATCACATCAAATGCTATAAGTAGGGAAATGTGTCGTCAAGGATATGTCTGTAAAAATGTTTTTCTTGTTTTCATTTTCTTACATGACACACATATGCAGTTATCTGCATAGCAACATAGAGCTTATATGTGAACATAAGAAAATGTTGCCATAAGGAGTCCCATGGTCTGTCTGGTCCATCCAAGTACTCAGCTGCCCATCTCATACCATTTTCATTCTTTTAAGTTGTCCCAATCAACTATGGATCCCGTTGGTGACTTATACAACATCACTGTCTAAGAAAATAGATCCTAGGCTCTACCTCCCTGTCTTTGAAGTAACACCTTTTAAATCTATCTTACAATTTTTACCTCCTTTCTGACCATTATTTCTGCCTTTTCTCCCATTTATCCTTCTTCTACTCTACTTTTTCCTCTTGTTATTAAACAATGTGATATATCCAGATTATGTTCCCACTTTATTTTCTCTGTTCTAGCATGTATGTCCAGTTTATGTTCTCACTTTATTTTCTATGTTCTAGCATATTTATGGATAACTTTCTAAGTCTTTGCTCATACCCTAACTACGCCCTATGTCCCTCACCATTTTGCTAGCTTTGCAGTGCACATTTGACAAGCCTAATGTTCATTTATTTGTATGACCTTGAAAATGGTTGCCATTATTTAATATATGGCCTCACTTCTGCTCTGTGAAATGGAAGAATGACTGTTGCACATCTGAAAGTAGCTCAGCTTTGTAATGGTCTTTAACATTACCTTTTCATACTACTTATAGTTCCACTTTGATGCAATTGTTACCCTTAGACCCTTCTCCTATCCTCTACTGCTTGAATTCATCTCATCAAGACAGTGTGGTTTATGCCTCCCTTCCAAAATCAGTAGCTTGTTGTTTTTTTTTGTTCCATTAAATCACAACTGCCACCTTTATGCTGCTAGTAGCCACTGCAGGTCTGTTTGGGGACAACATGGCTATTGCAGTAGCCTTTTCTTATCATAAAAGCTGAACATTTTTACAAGATACTGGTCCCAGCAATGAAAGATGTATTACCCTAATTACTTTCTCAATGTTCACTTCTTTATTCACTTCTGTTAGCCACAATGTACTTCTAATTAATCAGTTTTCAATCTGTTACACAATTTTAGATCAACCCCTACACTTTTTTATTTTTTAAACAAATTATTCTGAGACACAATGGTAAAAACCCTGCTAAAAATTATATATATATATATATATATATATATATATATATATATATATATATATATATATTCTACATCCATAGGATTCACATTGACATCTTCAGTACTGGACCAGTCACAGAATTCCTTCAAGTTAGACTAACAAGTATTTTGTTTTATAATGCTCTGCAAGCCTGCTTTACTTTCCCATCCAGGCACTCTGCCCTTTTGCTCTTTTATAAACACAGACGTGAATAATAGATTCCATAATTCTACCGGATATGCAGTACTTGTGAACTTCTCTCCAACTTCCACCCAGTGCAGAAGGACAGTGACAGACTTTGAACTCCCCTACCTTTTGTAAGGCTTAGATTCCTTATTTCCCCCAACCTCACCAAAATCTCAGCACTAAATTATAATAACTGTTACAACACATTTTCTCTTTCTGTTTCCATGTTTTCATAATGATAGACATTTACAGTCCTAAACAAAATTGTTTTAGCAGTTTTTGAGTTAATGGGGTGGGAAGACTATACAACTGATGGAGATAAGCCATTAGTTATCTACCATTTTTTGTAATATTTTTACTCTCATAAACCAAACAGAGGTGCATCACATGTCTTACTTGGCAAAGCAATCTTGACAGAATATTTTTCTCTTTTTGGTGCATCCCATGCAGTTCAACACTCATTTAATTTTAAATTATTACTTACTGGTTTAAGTTACAGAAGAGTGCACCTTAGTCTGCCGGTACAATCAGATCAGCTTTTTTACAAGGTGAAAACTGACGCTATGATACAGATTTGTAAATTTTGCCAGCATTTATATTTGTTAGGGTAAGTTGAGATGATGTTTTATACTATACAAGCAGTTGGCCGCCTTAGTCACTGGACTCTTGGAAGCTTGGAAACAAAGTATGTGGGCTCCATTTTGCATCCAGGGAAGTACACTTTTTCTACTGCACTTACCACTTAAATCAGTTTTGTAGGCTTTTGAGCTGACTGCCCCTGCTGTATATCTAGCCTTGGAAGCTCCTCCCAGTCTCATCTCATGAACACCTGGCACTAAAAGCTTCTGCCAGTCTTATCTCTTCTTCTCATCTTTCTGGACACTGACAGATGAAACTGGGAATGCCCTCCCCACTAGACTGTTAGTGTGCTTTGAACCTGCCTTAAACTATGTGTTCCTCAATGCTGCCTTGCCTGCCATTGAATTGTTTTGTAATTACTTGTAGCTAGTTGTTTGATTTGTTTCTGGTACCTTTTCACTTTTGCCTAACTAAAGTGAGATTTTACATTAAGAAAATTGGGACTGCAATTCTAGTGACAGTAGAAAGGTGACCTGGTTGGTCCAAGTTGGCACACACACAGGGAGGCTTAAAGTGAGATCATTTCATTGACTAGAGGGCTATTTAGTTGGTTTGATCACTTTCTTTTGAGTCTATAAAGTCAGTCCATTTGTTCAGCTCTTGGCTCAGTTCCACAAAGCTAGGTATCCACACCTGTGTTCTCACAGTATTTGACTTGTATCTAGTGTCATCTGGGCTAAGATAAGCACTTTAAATTTAAATATTGCACTTTTCTAAACTATTTTATCTCTGAAGACTTTTGGTATATTTTCAAGTTATTTTACTGCATTTATGTGCATTTCATCACCGTAAAGTGTATTTCATTTTTTTTTTGTCTAGCTGCTGCTAGTGTGCTTTGAAATTCCCTTAAAGTCTGTGTTCCTCAATGCTGGCTTGCCTGCTTTAGACTCACCTTGTAATTACTTGTATCTATTTTTTGGTTTGCTCTGGTACCTTTTTACTTTTGGTTAAAAAATGTGTTTTTACATTAAGATGACTGGGACTGCAATTCTAGTGGCAGTAGAATAGTATCATGGTCTGTCCAAGTTGAGAAAGACACATTGATGCCTAACGTGAGATCAGTTCATTGGCCAGAGGGCTTTTTAGTTGGCTTAAACACTTTTCTTTGAGTCCATAAATTCCACTACTCAAAAGGCTGTGCTGTCTTGCAGGGCCTTTTATAGACCCTGGCACCTAGATACTAATTTTTCCATATAAAACTTTCCTTTACCTTTATGATGATGTGAGGTAGTGCCAGCATAGATAGCTGGAGTTTTGTAAAGAATTATATGTCATTTGTATATCAAACTGATTTGTACAGGTGCTTATGTTGAAAATGCATGTGTAAAGTTGCTTGCATTAAAACAATGTACCAACAGTGGGTCCTGCTGGACAGAAAAGAAATGCAGCTGTATGTCAGACTATATTGTAACTGTTGAAATGAATATATTGTAACAGATGATACTGGAAGAGAAGGGGTTAATCTCAGTCCAGATAACTTTGAAAAATAGTCTGAAATTAAATTACCTGGTTTTGACCATAAAGATTGCATCTCACAGGTCTGATTGCAGCAAGAGACAAAATGTCTGTGAAAACCAGGACTAGGAATCCTGTTGCATTGTCCTTAGGGGTGAACTAATTGTTACCCTAGAAGGTGGAAGTTTTTGAAATGGTTTTATAGCTTCCAGATGCTATAACACATCTTAACAAAGCTCTATGTGTGTGTGTGTGTGTGTGTGTGTGTGTGTGTGTGTGTGTGTGTATTATGACACATATGTTCTAGATTCTAGTTGAGTTTCTAATAAAGGAGGTAGTGTGGGAGCCAGAAGTCAGGTGACCAGATGTATGTGATGTCATTCTGTAATCCAGCACTGAAATGATGTTTTCATAGTAGATGAGACAGAAGTCTCAGGGCAGTCTGTTTGTGAAACTTGGCAAATAAGAACCACCCACCCACATCATCTTGTCTTGCTCTAGTAAGTGAAATAGGGGACAGTAATTCTTTAGATCAGTCAGGAAAATATAGTGAAATTAGTTTGTTTATTTATTTATTTTACATTTGTTGACCGGGCTGGTCTGGCTGGATATATGTCCACTTTCAGCAGAGGCCCGAGGAGAAAAGCTCTAATGAACACAAATAGTTATTTTACATGACAGATTTTAAAAATTGAGGTACATCTTTTAACAACTCTTTACATTACTTTACATTTATTTACATTGCTGGTTTAAAATTCTTTATTCTTTATACATGTAATGATTAGGGAATAATACAGGAACATGTAAGAAACGAGATGAGGCTAATATATGATGATTTTAATGTTAGGAATGACAAAAGGTTAATATGTGAAAACACACTTTTATAAAGGTTAACAGAGAGGCTCCTACTTGGTTAGTCAGGGTTAGCACAAGGGCATAACCAATGTGTTTTGTGGAATAGTTTCAGTTTGTTTTTAAAAAGTGATACTGAAGAAAGCAAGGTCAGGTCACTAGGGAGTGAATTCCAGGTTTTACCCACAGTGTTAGAGGACAAAGGAGTCACCAGCCATATTGTTGGTTTTGCTTAGTTGTACAAGTAGTTTGTTTGAAGAGTGTAGGGTCTTAAGATTATTGTAGGGGGTGATAAGGTTAGTAAGTATTGGGGTATTAGTGGGTTGATACAGGATCTTGTGTGCAAATGTTATTTAGTTATATAGTAGTTGGTTTGGTAACTCTAGGCAACCTAGTTGTTCTAGATTATGACAGTGATGGATTCTGAAAGCAGAGCCAGTGGCAAATCTCACAATATTGTTATAGGAGATTGCTAGCTTGTTAAGGTTAGTTTTACACAAGTTATTAAATATAGGATATGCATAGAGGAGAGGAGAGCTTAAATGGGTGCGGGCGATAGTAGCCCTAGCTAATGGAGTCAGGAAGGGTTTTACCCTGTAAAGGGAGCCGAGTTTTTTGTTGAATGTTTTTATTGTATTGTTAATATGAGCGTCGAAGTTAAGGTTGTTATCAATTAAGACACCTAGTAGTTTGGTACTGGGATCAGGAGATATGATAGTACCATTGTTTGATATAACAGTAAAGTTAAGTGGGGAGGCCCGACGGGTTGGCATGAATAGTAAGAGTTTTGTTTTTTTGGGGTTCAAGATGAGGCAATGGTATAGAAGCAATTTTTCAACTGTATTGAACACCTTTTGGGTTAGAGTCTGTAGATCAGATGGAGAAGTGGCTGAGCATACAAATGTGGAATCATCTGCATATTGTATACAGGTAGCTTGTGGAATTACAGAATGTAGGTTATTAATAAAAATAGAAAATAGGAGAGGACCTAATATAGAGCCTTGAGGGACACTAAGGGCAATGGGAAGGTGGGTGGATAAGTTATTATCCCATAGTACAGCCTGCTGTCTATTGTTTAAGTAGGATTGGAACCATTGTATGGCAAGTGAGTCTAGTGAGAGGGTTTTTAGTATATTTATGAGTAGCTGATGGTAAACCATATCAAAGGCTTTAGAGAGATCAATAAACAGTGCTGAGGAAAGAATGTTATTATTACGTTTTTTGTTAATGCAGTCTGTGAAGGATAAGAGAGCAGAGGTGGTGCTATGAAATGGCCTAAAACCATGTTGACAGTTAGCTAATAGGGTGTTCTGGGCAAGGTAGTTTAGCAGTTGCTTATGTACACATTTTTCCATAATTTTTGCCAGGGGTGATAGTTTAGCTATGGGTCTGTAGTCTGATAACTCATTGGAGTTACCACCTTTATGTAGAGGAATAATATGTGAGATTTTCCAGATAAATGGGATGGTTCCTTCAGTTAAAGTTCTATTAATCAGGATGGATATGGGATAGGCTATGGCTTTTGCAGCTTTTTGTAAATATTCTGCTGGTAATAGATCGGCTGAGGGGGTGGTTGGTTTGAGTTTCTGAATAAGGGTACAGACAAGGGATGTAGGAACAGGTTGAAAGTGAAATGAGGAGAGTGAGCTGGATATAGCAGTAGTCAGGCTAGTGCTATCAGGAGATAGTTGGTTGGCAAGAGATTGGATGGTCTCTGTAAAGAAAGTGTTAAAGGTATTGGCAATTTGTTTGGGATTTTCATGGTTACTGCCTGATGGGGTTGGTGTGACAGAACGACCAGGGTGTAAAAGTTTATTGATTCCTGCCCAAAACTTTTGAGGATTGTTCTGATGGGTTTGCTGGAGTTGATAGTAAAAGGTTCTTTTGTCTAACAGAATGGCTTTTTGTATCATTTCTTAACTGTCTAAATTTTACATGATCTGCAGGGTTTTTTGTAGTATGCCATTTGGCCCAGACTTTATTTCTAAGTAGGATTTTTTGTTTGGTTACTTTTGAGATCCATGGGGCTGGTTTAATCTTAGTTCTAATAGTATATATTGGTGCATGGCAGTCTAAAATGGCTAAGAATTTAGTGTTAAAGTATTTTACTGCTTCCTCCAGTGGAAGATGTTTTAGTGCTGACCAATCACATGCCCTCAGTTCAGTTTGGAAGATGTCAGGGTTAAAATTTTTGTTGCTCCTAAATGTCTTATAGGTGGATAGGTTAGGAATGTCAGTCTTATGCCTGATTGTAAAGATGAGAGAGTGATCACTTATATCATCAGGGAGGGTCCCTACCTTGTATAATTGGTGATGACTGTTAATGAGAATCCAGTCTAAAGTACTGTCTCTGTTGTTCAGTTTGCTGGTCCTTGTGGGGGAAGTAATTGTTTGAGTAAAACCATATAGGTTAATGTGGGTAGAAGGTTGTTCAGAGGTACAGTTATTCCAAATGATATTAAAGTCACCAAGGACTGTTGTTTCTTGGGGATAGTTAGTGGACAGACAGCTTAGGATGTCTTCAAGGGTATTGATATTATTACCTGTGGGAAGGTAGACACAGATGATATAGATAGCTTTACATTTATTGAGCTGAACCTTGGAAATAATGAACTCGGCATTACTATCTTGAGGTGGTTTGGAGTCTAAAGAGGTCACTTGTAGTTCAGATTTGTATAGGATAGCTGCCGCCCCCACCCTTCTTAGCTATACAGTCTAGCCATAGGATATTGTAACCAGGTGGTAAGACTTCATTGTCTTTAGTTGCTGGTTTTAGTCAAGCTTCAGTAAGGCATAGGATGTCAAATGAATGAACATCCAAGAGAGCATGTAGGTGGGCAACCTTATTATTTATACTCCGAATGTTGAGATGGGCAATCAGTAGTGAGTTAGGGGGTCTGGTGAGGGTCTGTGTGTGTGAGGGAGCTGAGATAAGGATCTCTGGATAATTGATAGAATTTGGGCCGGGATTTGGATGTATGTCAACATCTATTAAGGAGTTTTTTTTATTTTAAATGTTATTTGTAGGACTATACATGTAAGGTTCTGGTAATTCTTTGCTTTTGGGTTATTATACCTGAAATGAGCCAGTCTGTTATATTTTGGTAGTAGGTAGTTAGATATGCAGGGTATGCTACTATGGCTTTGAGAGACTGGAAGGGTTGGTGTGGAGGTTTGCTTAGTGGGGTGGTGGAAACCTAGGAAGTTAGGTGTTCATAGAAGGTAGATAGATAAGGTATAGTTAAGAAAAGTGAAAATAAGAGTAGAAGCTTCAGGTGTGATATAGTAGATATTGATGGTATTATGGAAGTATTTGGAGGTAGGAAATGATAGTTAACAATGTATGACTTGGGTGTATACTAGGTATTAGCACTTAAATGATTTGGCCTTTGTGACTGGTTGTTAGGAAGGAGGGTGTGGTTAGGAGTGAATAAAAGTAGGAGTGCTGGGGTGGGTGGGAAATAGGGGTAGGGTATGGGAGTGGAGTGAGCCTGCAGGGTGAATGGAGTGGATAGAGCCAAGGTAAGGAAGAAGATGAATGGTGGTGGTGCTGCGGTAGCATTGTCGCCTCACAGTAAGATGCTGTGCGGTTCGACTCTCAGCTAGAGCGTCTTCTGCATGGAGACATGCATGAATGGGCGTACCTTCGTTGAAGGTTGTGCATCAGGGCTGGCAACTCGGCACATAAAAGTCAGCTGCCAATCATTAGAGGACCGGAGTTCTGCTGTGGCGACCCCTAACCAGGAAAAGCCAAAAGACATAACAACAACAACAAGGAAGAAGATGAATGAGAACAATCAGTGGAGTGCTCACTGTTGTCAGTGAGTATGGGTTGAGATAAGTAAAGAGATAAGAAACTTAATAGTAGTAGTATAATAGTAGTTAAGTATTGTTTTCACTGTATCTGTGTGAATCTTTCCATTGGTGTTAATTTTAATATTTCCAGTGACTGAAACTCTGGTTTTTATCATAATTTTCATGTTCTTTTAATATTGTGAAATATATTTACATTTTTCATTGTGGCTGGTCTTTTAGAGACTATTTTAACCTTTGAGACTACTTATATTTTTGGTGACACTGTGGCTGCTCCTGAAAGCCATGCTGCAATGATCAAACACTACAATTTGTACTAGTATTAATTTTACTCATTATAATTGGGTACTCTTGTAAGACCCTTAGAGTAGCTGGCTTTGGAGTGTTCTGGAGGCAGTATCTAACTTGCAGTCTGGGCAGATGGTGCATACCTGGTAAATCTGGGCCAGCCTTTGCCAGGTGTGTGTGTGTTTTGTGTGTGTGTGTGTGTGTGTGTGTGTGTGTGTGTGTGTGTGTGTGTGTGTGTGTGTGTATGTAAATCAAATAAGTGCGTGTGTGTCAGCAATTTGGAGCAGGGACAAAGAGCACTGGTTTCACAGAGATGGTGGTGGAGGACTTGGGTTGGAACACTCGGCTGAGGACTCAAGTCTACAGCTGTAGTCAGTGTGTAGTCTTATTTGGGGCCTGGAGAGAGAGGGAGTCCAGACCCAGGACAGGAGTGTTTCCCCTGTGTGTTCTTAAGGGGAATTGTGCTTGGTGTAGAGAGCTGCAGCTGGAAATATTGTGTGTATCTATTTTTGTTCAAGTGAATGTCCCCTCACTGGTGTCAGTAGTGAGGATTGAGGCTCCTTAACTACTGTCCCAGAGGAGGGACATCACAAACTTTACCAGTACACAGTTATACAAAGAGGCACTTGTTTGTGTGCTGTGCAGAACTGACACACTAATCCTGTCATACATAGTCTAGTTGTAATTTCTATCCTCACAGACCTCAAGTTAGCCTGTCATACCACCCCTTTCTAGTTCATCTAAAAATCGTCTGACACCATGGATGTGCATTTTCATAAATTCTCTGATGCCAGCTTGGTAGTTATGGGCATCCTGTGACAATGTAGGAATTGTCACTGACAACCAACTAATCCTTAGAGAAACAGATACACTATGTGACAGATGTAATTACACAATGTGACTAAATGTTAAGAGTCTCACACAAAAACACTCAAAATAATCAGGTGGTCGATAACATAAGCATTACACCCACCACACATAGTACTGACTGAACACATATGTTGAGACACTTAAAAGCACCCTTCCTAAACTCCAAAGACCTCCTAAGCATTTGTCCTAGAAACATAATCCTCAGAAACCCCCAGAAATCCAAAAAGCACTCCATCAAAACAACATCAAAACACCACCCAACACAACATATACAGCCACATCCTTGAAGCCTCAACTACAAAGAACATAAGGCAAATCAACACACTACCCAATATTTTAAACTGATGTCCTACTCACCAGGCTGAATAAGGAGAAAACATGGTCAGTTTTCTAGCAGGGGGCCAGGATCTGCCAAATCACCCACACACTCAAGTCATTAGACCACAAAAACCAGTATGACTTAGTCATAGTCCATGTGGGTGTAAATATCCTGAGACATACCTCTCTAAACAATATGAAGAGAAACAGACTGTGTGTCCCAGGCTGGTATGTGCTTAGCATCGAGCAGCATTCTGCCTTCATCAAGGATGGTGCCACAATATGAACAAAAAATGATTGACTTCAATAATTGGCTTTCTTTCTGGTGTCATTCCATGGGGGTATAATATTTTTCGGCATGGGAGCAGATGGTCAACAGACCATGCTGCTTTGCCAGGGTTGGTCTGCACCTGTCCCCTCTACAAAAAATAAAACTTTAGAACCTCCAAAACCACAACAGATCACAGCTCCAAATCAGATGAGACAAGGAAAATGTTGCAAATTACATTCCAAACTTTATTCTGTAATGGTTAAGTGCTTTATTCATCTACAAGAGACTTCATCAGAACAAATGCACTATAAAACACAGCCCTTAAATACCCTTTACTTAATAGTGTCACGTGATTAATTGATTGCTAAAAACACTTAAAATCATACTACCTAATTTAATGTTAAAAGTGAAATTAATTAACAAGTGGATGAATCCACACTTTAAAAGCTTCAAATAAACATTTTAAACTTATTCAACTTATTATAACATGTATACATAAATGCACTTAAAAGAAAACACAGCAAGACAATCACAACCTTCTAACCCATTATGTGCTTCAGTTTTAAAATACAAGCAATGTTGACTAGCTCATTTAATCCAGGAATTGAGTGGCATCAAGCCTTAACTGTTATCTCAATTCACTGGCATCCAAATGCATATCTACAATTTTAGCCCGAGGATCCTTTACTATGTGGTCAATAATCAAGAATATGTTCACTAATTCAAGTCTTGAATGCTCTAGAAGTCTTTCCTACATAAAATGCCAGACACATTTGACATTTAGCCAAATAAACCACATTGACACTGCTACAATTGTTTCCATTCAGTTTGAACTGATCCCCTGTTTCCAAGATGTGGCAACAGTAGTTACACTTTCCACATTTGAAATTGCCTTTAGGTCGATTTGAAAGGCCATGTACATATTCATTATTTTACTCAAACATATTTTTGAGGGACCTATCCCTCCTAAATACAATCATGGGGAGACCCTTTCCTACTTTGGATTCAACATTCAAGTCGAAACCTAAAATCTCCCAGTTGTTAACTATAGCCTTAGCTACACCTTCAGCATCAAGGTTGTAAGTAGTAATAAACCTAAAAACAGGTTCACACCTCCTGAAATTATAATTTATACTTAAAGCCCGCTCATTTCCTGATTTAAAAGGTCCACCCAAAATCAGTATAGAAATACCTTTAAGCCTTTTTTCAATCACCTCTCTGGTTAATTCTTCCAACAAGTCCTGGGGGTAACCATTTTTGGCAAACATATTAACTATAAAAAACAACTTCATCCTCAAATTGCTCATCACGGCTAACCATCCTGGCAGCCCTTACTAAGTGGCCTTTAATTATAACTCTTTTTTGGTGTAAAGGATGCCAACTCCCAAATAGGAATTTGAAAAGGTTGATTTTCTGTAAATCCAGGAATATAGGAAACTGTTAAGCTTGTCACCATTCAGCTCTATATCTAAATATGTGATTTTTTCTTCACTAAAACAGTGGGTGAATCTTAAAAATTCCACAGTACTATTGATATAACTGAAAAATTCCTCAAGCTCTTGTTTACTATCCTCCACAACAAAAATAGGTCATCTAAAAATCTAGTATAATGTAGAATTTTCAACCAAAAACCACTATTCATTAAAAAATCCTGTTCCCAATATGACATTATGAAATTTGCAAATACGGGAGCACAGGCAGCCCCCATGGCTACCCTGGTGGTCTGTTTAAAATATTGCCCTTCAAAATGGACATATTTGTTATTCAAGACTAAATCAGTTAGGGCTATAATCTTGTTGATGGTGTCCTGATCGTACATGCAAGTTTTAGTTAACTGGACTTCCAACCACAATATACCCTCATAATGTGGTATAATACTAAACAAGTTGACAATGTCCACAGTCACCATAATCAATCCCGGCTCCCATTTTATTTCATTCAGTTTCTTTAGAAAATGCCACAAATCTATAGTAATGCACTCAAATTTTTGCAAACCTTTTTGCAAGCAATAATCTATATATTTGCTCATAAAACAAGTTTTTGATCTATGCCCATCCACAACAGGCCGAAATTTTAAATTCACAAGGCCCTTGTGGATTTTCGGTATTCTGAAAATATTGGGAATCATAGGGTAGTCATTTTTCATATAATTGTATTCATCTAGGCTGATTTGGCACTGGAGCAACATATCATCCAGGGCCAAGTCTATCTTCCTATATGCTATATGGATCTCATTTAGGGAACTTTCCTCATATGTCCCATCCATAAGCAATGAATTCATTTTATTTAAATATTCAACCCTATTCATGAACACTACCCCACTCCCCTTATTGGGTTTCATTACACTCACTGTTTTGTCCCTAACAAACTCATTCAATAACACCAATTCACCATTGTTCAAGTTACTATAATTTTCAACATAAGACTGTTTAAAATGTTGTCTTATTTCCTTCTCACAAATTATCTCATAAACCCGGATGGAATTATTCAAAGGGGGGGGGGTTGAAGAAACCCAGTTTGGTTAACATACCAATTCCATTCTCACTTAAATCATTACCCCCTTTGCCTCCAAACCAAACTTTAAGGTTCAATTTGTGGGTAAAACATTTTAAATCAATCAAAGCATTCACAATAGTTCCCCTCCTTGCTGGCACAAAGGTAAATCCTTTGGCCAAAAAATCAGCATGGGCTGTCTCAACTACTTTAGTGGAATAATTATAGATTTTAAAATCATTGTTACTATTGTTAACTATTTTACAAAATTCTCCCAAGGTTAAAAAATCACGGGCTTCCCCCTTTTCATTTAAATGTTCTTTGTTAAATTTATCCTTAATGACCCCTGAGCATTTAACATCTTCAGGAAATACATCAAAGTCAATAACGGCCCCCATGCTCGGCCTAACCCCATCTACCGTCACTGCCCCAGGAAAATCAACTGGTTCTTCATAAGGATGTGCATTAAATGTATTCCTACTTTGACTAAAAAATGGACATGCTCCTAAATCACCGATTAATGACTCTACACACTCAGTACCTTCACAGTTGTCAAAAACCGGTAAAACACTAGTTTGCAAACCATGTACAATACTTCTAGTACACGTATTACTAATTTCAATATTTGGTGAACTGTTCAAAACATTATGATAATTCACTCAGAAACAGTCCGCTTCAACAACATTGGACTCCATAAATTCAATTATATTAAAATCTTGTGGAACATTTGAAGCAACATTTATCAAGTCAATGACATAGTCAAGATTCCCTTCAACATTTGTGATACTTTCAGGTATCGGAAATTCAACGCAGTCCGCACTTTGCCCTTGAAATGAATTAAAATTAAAACTTGCCACTTCATTTTTCTTCTTTGTACCACTAAGCAATTTGTCATTAACTAATTCCATATTCAAACAGTTCGATAAGCCAGGGCAAACAACGTCCATTTCGCAATTAACACGCATGTGGTCAACAATCAAGCTTTTATTAAAAGAGCCAACCACGGTTTTAAAAGAAGTACTCACTTTACCATTGTAACCTCTCTCCACCTTACTCACAACAGGAAACCCGCTAAGGTCAATTCCTGGTCTTTTTTGGCCTTGGCCCTTGCCTCAAATAGTCATTGAATTTGGCATTTGAGAAGTGGGAATGCTGATGTTTCCCCCAAAGCCTTTCAGAACACCTAATCCCTTCAAAGTGGTCATCTTGTGTTACGGACCCCAACCGCTGTTGTTTTTGAAACCTCTAGTTCGTCATCACCGGCATGTCCCCATCTCGTTCCTGATTGGCTTCTACGTTGTTGTCCCTCATCCAATTCCCCAATGAGAATGGGTAAACTTTGTTCAGGGCATATTCTCGAATATCCCTTTTAAGCTTGTTTTGCTTTCACAAAAATATAGTATTGCAAACATCGTCCATGCTTTTATTTGCTTCTAAATAACTGCCTCGAAATTTATTGTAGTCACAATCTGCCAGAATAGCCTTATTTAACAAGTCTAAGTTGCCACAATGGATTGCTAAGGCCTGATTATTGTATTTTATCATTAGGCGCATCATTTCAAGCCCAGTCTGATCAAATAATGAATGCAAATCATTTAAGAAATCATCATTTTTGTCTGCCCCATTGGGATACCTCCACAAATGCAGGCCCCAGGGAACATGTCCCAGCTCTGTCCCCTCTAGGCTTTCAAATATTGGGTAAAATATTGTCATTCTCTGATAGTGGCTTTTCTAGGAAATGTCAAGGTGACAAACCTTCTGACATAGCTAAGCCAGCTCAAGGGAATCTAAACATGTTACTGCTCAATGCCAGGAGCGTAAACAAGAAAATTCCCTCCAGACTCTCATCATCCTTGAGAATGCAGACATCTTTGCAGTTACTGAGACATGGTTTAAAGCCATGGACAGCACTCCAGCAGTGTAGATCTACAAAGCATTCCACTTATTCAGGCTATCTACTGGATAGGCAGGAACCAAAGGTGGAGGTGCTTTAATCTATATCACAACAAATTACCTCAAGACTAGTCAAACAGGATGACACACTTGAGTTTCTCCATGTCCAGATTTCCACAGAAAAAATCCCATGTCATAGCCTTGCAAGCTTTGTCACTCATTACGACTCAAGACCCATAATTCATACTTGGACTTACTGGAGGCCCTCACCATTCAACCCATTACTATATTAAACAACTAAACTACCCCATTATAAACTGGGATGCTTACATGACCCCAAATGTAGAAGCTAAGGATTCCTGGGCTTTATAAACACAGACACATTGGATCATATAGTCTATACACCCATTGGGGGTGCAAACATCCTCAACCTGATACTCACAAACATGGGAGAATGCAGCCCCCCCCTCCCCCATTGTAGTGTCCTCTCTGTTAAGGTCAGACCACAAAGCTGTCTCCTTCATAATAAAATCAGTGTAGTGACCCTGGCTAGCCTTGTAACATTTAGGAACATTTCTGAGGCAAGCTTCCTACCATTAAGTGAGAACTTGTCAAAATATCAAGCTTCCCCAAACACTGAGAACGCAGCTGCCTATGCAGAATTGTTTACAGAAACCCTCTACGATCATCTCAATAAATGCATAAAGGCAGCTTTGCCTACCAGAAATAAAGCCCGAACTAAATCAAGAAGCAAACCACCCTGGTGGTATCCGAACATAAGCAGTTTGTACAACAAAACAAAATATCATAGCCAAAATTTCAGAAGTGGTATAGCCAACATGATAAAAACACTCTCATCAATTTAAACAAAAAACTAGCAAATTAAGTCCACTAAAGCAAAAGCTGACATAAAGATAGCCTCTTAGGAAAAGAACAAATACAATGCTTTCTTTAGCTATGTCTAAAACCTCAAAGGCAGCACACAGCAGTGTGCAGAACTGATTGAAAATGGTGCCACCTACATGGAGCCAGAAAATAAAGTGAATCTGTTGACTGAGAAATGCAGCTCCATTTATACCCTCTGGCTTCCTCCAGGAAATACCATCAAACAATCCCCACCCCAGCTATCACTTGGGAGAAGGTCCTAGATGTGCTCTCTAAGATCAAAAACACTGGCTCTGTGGGCCCCAGTAATATCCCTGGATGTCTCCTAAATAACCTGAAACATGTCCTATCAGGAACACTGGAGTCACAGTTTAACCATACCATCTAGTCAGACTTTGTGCCATCTGAATAGAAAACTGCAATTGGTATACCACTGCACAAGGGCAGCTCATCAACAGTCCCCAAGAATTACAAACCCATAAGTTTTACTAGTCTTGTATACAAAGCCATGGAAATAATTATCAAGGAAATAATTAATAAGGTCATAGAAAGCTATCAAACACTGGATCCAATCAGGTTTGGTTTCTTCAAGGGCAGATTATGCCTACTCAGCCTGGTAGACTTCTTTCAGAAGGTCGCCAGGATGAGAGCAAAGCAGTGCACCCTGTCTGCATTGACTTGACTAAGGCATTTGATACCATGCCCACTCAGGCATTGTAAACAAACTCACGGGTATAGGCATCATCCCCTGTTATATGCTGGATAGCCAGTTGGCTCTCAGATAGGACCAAGGAAGTTAGGATAGGGAAGACAACCTCCGCAAAGATGCTGGTCACTAGTGGAGTCCTCAGGGTCCTGTGCTGTGTCTGCTCCTTCATTAGGCCTATCACTGAGTACAACATTCCCTTCAGTATCTACCTGAAGAGGCACGTGTAACAAACGGAACATCCACAGACATTCCTGACAAAAAGAATACAGTACATAAATAGCACACCCTATGCAGATTGCCTCAAAGCCCTATCTTTTTTACTCTGTTTTCTACAGACTGTTGAGACACAATCTATGCCTGGCATACAAAGTTCCTTGGATCCCACTTTGATGGACCTTTTGTATATCTGTAAAATAAATAGCATCAGAATTACTCTAGGGATTTAAACGTGGCTTGTGAAATTATTAGGCCACACTGGAGAAACAATCATGTGTCTAGAAAATTCCCATTCTCTTTAACAGTCTTCCCATTCATGTGAAGCAATGCTCTTCCCAAACCCTATTCAAGAGAAAACTGAACAGTGGATGGGAAATCAGAAACAACCCCCAGGTCTAGCACCTGTGTCTCTAATTTAAAGAGGTAGCCTGTAAATCTTGCCCTAGTTTACATATACCAGTTAAAATAACCTCTAAGGCACATAAACTTGTGGAATACAACTGGGATGCTTGGCTAGACTTATAAAGGCCCCAGTGATCCTTAACCTAGTAAACACCTATAAACCTATGAACAACTTATGTCTAATACCTTAATATAGAATGTTGGCACAAGTGAAAATCCTATAAATATTTTACATTTTGTAGAGACTGGCCAGTTTATGAGTGTGTACCCAGACAATCTAGCATTCTCAACTGAGGTAGACCATTAGTTTTTTTAGATAGACCTGTTTGGTGTGAGATGTTGAATTTTGAAATATTAGACATGCATCATAAACTAGCTAACACTGATGTTTGCCTACAGGCTCATAGCTTTACATTACCCAGACTACCTAAGGAAATTTTGGGTGTGACTGATTCCCATTATCTAGGGATTGAAAAATGGTTTGCGGGAGCTGTTGTTATCAGTCATCTTAGCACTCTGGAAAGGAAGCCTTGGGTCAGGAGTTCTTCCTCACTCTTGCATGGAAATAGGGAATTCCCAGGACAGCCCAGAAGAGAATGACTGGAAGAAGTCAAACAGTGAGGAATAACAGATTTTAAGAGATATGTGATTGCCTTTAATCTACAGTAGTGGGGAAATCATGATAAAAAATAAGGAAGGAATGAGGGACATCATACTAGAATGTTAATGGAGAAAATGTGGGAAAGAGCATGGAGAGGAAGAATACTATAATAATAAGAAGAATCCAATAAAGTTGACCAGTCTCATTTGTAAGGCTATGGAAAGGATCATTATGAAATTAATACATAAGGATATAGGCAACCTACAGATTCTCAACCCCAGCCAGGTTGGATTTGCCAAGGATAAGTCCTGTCTACTTCTTCGAAAAAGATATTGTAGCAATTGTTGAGGGCAAAATAGTGCACATCACATATCTAGTCCTTGCAAAGACATTCAACATCATCCCACACTCAGGTATCCTAAATAAACTCTCCCAGCTAAATGGCAATCCTTATGTAACTCACTGGATAGCAAATTAGCTCACAAATATAACCCAGGAAGTTAGGATGGGTGGCTGTACCACCTTCAAAAGACCTGTTGCTAGTGGTATACCCCAATTCAGTCCTTGGGCCACTCCTCACTACCATTTACTTTTCAGACATAAAAGTTAATGTCATTGGTTGACTGCAAATTTGGTGTCATCATACTCTCTCCAGAGGACACCAAGATCCTGCAAAAGGGCCTGTCCCAAACAAATATCTGGTGTCAAACCTATGGACTAAAACTAAATGACAAGAAGTATATAATCATATCTTTCAGCAAGTATGACTTCCCCTTATAACTATGACATTGTTAACACACCCCTGAAAATTGATCTGGACGTTAGTGATCTAGGAACCTATGTTGACAAAGAACTGTCATTTGATCACCACACATCCACTGTTGTAAGGGAGTCCTTCTTCTTTGCACAGTTTATATCTAAAGGTACTGCATCCAAATCCTGGAATGTAATTGTTCCACTGGACTTGGCAGTCTTTAGGTAAAATATAGCAGATAGAAATTATAATGGGAATGTAAGGCTCGGCTTCTTAAGATCATCACGGATCAATAGGCTAGTAAGTACCTATGAAGCTAATAATATATGGAACTAAAAGGAATGCATATAGAACAGAAAATGGAAATGATTTCTAGCTATAAGTGGAAAAGGATGTTTCAGAAATTATATGGAATAATGATAAGCTTCCCATGGAAGGGAGGATGCTGTAGTACATTGAATGGGAAAGGACAGAGATAGAGATAAGTAAGAGTAACTAAACTAAAAACAAAAACCACAACCTTCGGAAAATGAAGTGAGTTAAGCATTTTTATTTGTTATTCTATCAAGAGCTTCATCAGAATGAATTAAACAATGAAACGCATACCTTTTATAAGATCTTTAATAAGTCACATGACCAGCCCAGCTGACAGATTCTTTGTATTTTTGTACACAAACCAATTATCTGTGTTGTACAAATATACAAATACACAAGTGCACTTAAATAAAATACCTGTAAGAATCTTTTATAAATGTTACATGTAAAATAATTTGTATACATTTAAATAATTTTTATATGATCGCTATTGCAACTATGTGTCTCTAAATAAATATTTAATACTTAAAATGTTTCTAAGACCTAGCTTTTTAACAGATCTTAATGAAACTTGCTACCTCAGTTGTTTATTTTCTAAATCTGTATTCAAATCACTTCCAAAATTATATTTCACATGCTCTACCACATAAAAATAAATTTCCTAAAGTCATAATAACCAAAGGATGTTAAGCATATTTTGGTTTCTTTGAAATTATGGTTTTGTGAGCACATTTTGGTTCTTTAGAATTGTGGTACCTCATTTAATAAAGGAAGAGGCGAATGAGTGGGGTAAGTAGAATACAACTATTAGAAGAAAGTGTCAACCACGTGATAAACAATGAACATTTAGCCATGTGAAAGAAACAGTTTTAAAATGGTAAGAGAGAAGAGAAGAGAAGAGAAGAGAAGTTGTCCATTAATAATATTTCTAGATTCAAGAAAAGACAAAAGGGTATAAAAACTGGAGAGCTCCTGGAATGGCTAGACATAACAGGTTGTCTCAGACCCAAAAATAATGACATAGAAGGAAGAAAATAGGCAGTAAAGAGAATGTGAATGAAGGCAAAGTGTGATATACAAACAAGCAACAATGGATTCCTTGACACAATCCACAAATGAACTAAAAATGCACCCAAAAAGCAATATTATAGAAAATGTAATTAAGTCTAATTTGGCACTTTTGTTCTCTAATAAAAATGGATTTCTTCAGAATACTGTATAAAAGCATGGTCTGTGTTTAAATGTGTAATTCAAGTTACATGATATCAATAATGCATTAACATACATTTAAAACTCTAAATTCAGTAACAAAACAGCACACAAAAGTTTTGACAAACATTTGTATAAAACATATAATATACTAAAAACATAAATGCAATAATCTATAGCTTTTCTTTTTTCCAACCTCTTAGAGAATAAAAACATTTGATGTTAATTGTTTCATTTAACCGTGAAATTATCTGCCTGTAGCCATAACTGCCAACATGTTTCTTTTGTTTCCACATGGTAGCACACTGTTTTGTATTCAGTAAGCACCTCAGTGTATAGAGCCGCTCAACCACGGTAAACACCGTGCCATGCTAATTACAATATAAGCAGCTGAATTGTATGCTAATCAACCAATCCAAGATGGCAGAGCTATTCAACAAGCTATAAAGAACTGTGCAGACTCAGTGCTGGTTTTCCCTGTGGATTCCAAAACCTATTAGGATACAGCCATTGAAAGGAGTCTACACAGAAAGAATGTTAGCGCCTGCTCTTTCTTTAATTCATGTGTATGTGCAACAGGCTGAAGTCTATACTGTTGCTGCTAACAGACTACAACCAAAAAGGAGAACAGTTTTCAGACCCTGGTTAACGTATCTCAATCTACATGATGTGGAAACTGTAGTGCACTACAGGGTGGACAGAGACACGCTACAGGAACTCTGCAACCTCTGTCTTCCTCAACTCAGAGCCAGGGCAAACTGACAGGAACCAATGCCAGTGGAGACAAAATTATGTGCAGCACTTAGAATTGTAGCTACAGGAACCTTTCAAAGACCAACAGGGGACATGCTGGGGGTGTCACACACATCAGTATCCAGGATCCTCCATCATTTCCTGAATGCTATGCTCCAACATGCCAATGACCACATATATTTTCCCTGTACTCCTGAGGACAGGACCACAAATATGCAGGAGTTCTACTCTGTAGCATACTACCCTGAAGTACTGGGTGCCATAGATTGTGTAGACATAGAAATCAAGGCACCACCCGGGGAACAGGGAAGGATCTACATAAATAGAAAAGGCTTCCACTCCATTAACTGCCACGTCTTGCGTAATGCTAAGGGAATTCCAGGGAGTTACCACAACACACATATGTGGCACACCTCTCAACTGTATCAGATGTTCCCTAGGGATGATATATCACAGGGTCATTTACTGGGGAATGCAGGTTATGCACTGGAACCGTGGCTGATAGCATCCCTCAGAAATGCACACACACTTGCTGAAGAATACCATAATGAGGCACATGCTCAAACCAGAAATATCATAGAGCATGTGTTTGGTCTGCTGATGTTGCAGTTCTGGTGTCTAAATACATCTATGGGAAACATGCAGTACAATCCACTTACATGTATTGAAATCTTCACTGCCTGTGCCATGCTTCACAACATCATCCTGAGAAAGCAGCTTCAGCAGGATCAATAAGGGGAAGGGGCACACATCCCACCACCAATGGCAAGCTCACCACAGCCACAGACAGGTGAGGAGTCAGAGGGGGAAGCAGCACTGCTATGGGTGTAGGCAGATGTAGGCATGCTCAATATGCCCTTGTGTTGGCTAACAGCAATGTATAGCGCACTCACCAGCTAAGGGGCTAAAACCTTCATCCTATGCACATACAGGTCACATTCAGAGTATCACAATTGCAGAACATCGAACCTCTGATCATCAAGGTCCAGAGGATCGAAGTTCTACAATATCAAACTCAAAAAAAAAACCAAAACATGAAAACTTCTTATTTCACATTTTTATAGTGGGGCAAGCCCCTCTGCACCCCCCACCCCACACCCACTCCTACTTAAGTATACCAACACCGGGATTGCACTACAGTGAAGAGTATTGTACCGTACAGCATGGAATGGGGAATGTACCATTCTCTTCACTGTAGTGCAATCTCAGACTTGTTATATTTAAGTAGCAGGGGGTGTGGGGGCACAGGGGGGCTTATTACCCTGCAAAAACTTACAAGAAGACTTTTTATCATTTTTAATTTGTTCTACTTTAATATTCAATGTTGTAAAACATTGATCATCTCATAATGATGTGTGGTTTGATGTTCTGCAACTTTGATCATTTGAAGTCGACCCGCATATAGTTTCATAGTTTCATAGTTTAGTACTAGGCTATCTGCCCTGGGGCATTTGTAAGCCTAGCCATAGTGATGTGGCTTTCGCCACCCCATAAAATTGTACAAAATGCACAGAATAGATTTAGAATACTGTGCCTCTGTCTAGTAGTGACACAGTGAAGGTCCCCTTATATAATAGAATTAGTTTACTGTGCCCCTGTCTAGTAGTGACACAGATGTGACCCCTGGGGTAAACTTACAATCTCCCATCCACTCATCAAGATTTCTCTTGAAGAGAGTCAGTGAGGGGCTCTGCCTAACATGAACTGGGATCTTGTTCCAGAGCATGGGAAGCCTCTGGGTTATGAATCTATCCCTCCAGCATGTCCTATTCATACTTGTGCCGAGGTTTAAGTCTTTAGCTCTCGTGGTTCTGATGGATTTGGATTTTTTGAGGTGGAGCATGTCCATCAGTTCCTGATTGGACATGGCCTTGTACGTCAGGCACAGATCACCTCTGAGCAGGCAGTATGCTACTGAAAAGAGCTGGAGTTTCTTTAGTCTGGCAGAATAAGACATATGTTGGAGACCCTTGATCCTCTTGGTGAGGTACTTTTGTGGTCTCTCCAGCTGTTGCAAATGCCGGGTGAGGTACATACCAAATGGGGCATTGTACTCAATCATGGGTCTGATGAGGGAGGAGTATAGGGGTACAATTACATCCTTGGATCTGGATGTGAATCCCTTCATGATAAGGTGTGCAAGGTAGAATGTCTTTCTAACCACTTTGGCAACGTGGGTGTCAAATGAGAGGTCGCTGTCGACTTGGGTCCCTAGGTCTCTGATTACTTTTTCCGTACTCAGTGGGTTGCTGTCTATGTGATAATTTGTGGGTACTTTGTTTTTCCCAAAGGGGATGACTATACATTTTTTGGCATTTAGTTTAAGGCCATGACTCCGGCACCAGTTGTCCGTTTCTGTGAGGCCTTTTTGTAGGATGTGTGTGTCCGCTGGTGTATCGACTATGGCGGCTAGTTTGCAGTCATCTGCGAACTTTGTCAGCCACAACCCTCCCATGTTTGCTTTAACATCTGAGAAATAAATGCCGAACAAGAGGGGTCCCAGGACAGATCTCTGTGGGACACCACTTGTGACTGGCTTTGAGTCTGACATTGCTCCAGCGATTTTAATTTTATGGGTTCTGTCCTTTAGCCAGTTTGCAACCCATCTAGTGACATAAGGGTTTACATTTAAGCTGTTGAGCTTATCTATGATGCCTGAGTGGGGTATTGTGTCGAAGGCCTTAGCCAAGTCCAGGTAGGCTGTATGGACTGCTTTGCCCTCATCAATGGCTCTAGTGACTGTTTTGAAAAAGTCAACCAGGTTCAAAAGGCAGGATCTGCCCTTTACAAGGCCGAACTGGGTGGGATCAAGTGTCTGTAGGTCCCCAATGTCTCTGTTTATGAGTTCCATAATGATTCTTTCCATAGCTTTGCAGACCAGGCTGGTTAAGCTTATGGGGCGGTAGTTCCCAGGGTCTGTAGAGGTACCCCCTTTGTGGAGTGGGACCACTGTTGCTGTACGCCAGTGTTCAGGTACATATCCTGTACCTGAACACTGGCATACAGCAACAGTGGTGTATGCCAGTGTTCAGGTACATATCCTGTAGTAAGGCTAAGATTAAATAGCATTTTTATGTGCGGGTTTAGCTCCTCTTGGAGTTCACGTAGCACGCAACCCAGGATACCGTCAGGTCCCATTGATGCTGTGTTTTTAGCTTTGCTGAGGGTGGCTCTCACCTGGACATCTGAGATGACAGGGAGATTACATTCAGCTGGGATAAGTATTTCTTCTTTTGGGGGTGAGGGAGTGGAGAAATTTGCACTGAACCTGTCAGCCAGAATGTTGGCAATATCTGTGGGTTCAGTGTATTTTTTGTTGTTGCGAACTAACTCTGAGCATATCTGAGGGTTTCTGCCCAGGTTCTAACATAGCTGAAGAAGGCTTTGTGGTTATCTTTAGTGTCCTTAGCGATTTTTCTCTCAAAGTTAGCCTTGGATGTTTTTATGAGAGAACGTAGTTTTCTGCTAGTGTTGATCAGAGATGTCTTCCCATTATGGGATTTTGCTCTGTCGTGCAGTAGCTTCCTTCTTTTGTTATACAATTTGTTAATGGCTGAGGTCCACCAGACAGGACGCTTGCCTTTGGTGGAGAGGGACTTGGATTTATTTGGGATTGCATGATCCATGCATTCTTGGAGATGTCCATAGAAAGCATTTGTGAAGAATTCAGCATTGTGGGATGTGGTATCCACTGGCCCAGTGGGCTTAAAGGATACCATCTCAGTCTTAAGAAGAGTGAAGTCTGCTTTTGAGAAGTTTTTCACTGTGGTCTTTTGTGCTGTGGGTGGAGGTGGGATATGTATATCCAGGGTGATTAGTTTGTGGTCAGATCTCACTAGTGAGGGGTATACCTCCAGTGTGGAGCATTTTCTCCCCATGTTTGTGATGATCAGGTCTAGTATATTATCTCCCCTAGTGGGAGAGGTGACTAGTTGTTCCAGTGCATTTGAATTTATGAATTCCAGGAACCTTTGGGCTAGGGTGTTAGGGCTAGAATAATGTACCCAATCTATGTTAGGGTAGTTGAAGTCTCCCAGTATGATGGTATTTTGTGATACATTCATATCCTCCAATGTCTTCAGGAAGGCTGAGTGGGGTTCCTGAGATTGGGAGGGTTGTCTGTAACATGCTACCAGTTGTATAGCAGTTTTGCCTATGGTTAGTTGCACCTGTATGGTCTCCGATGCTTCATGTCTTGCTACTAACCTGGAGGTGTGGGTGTCCTTGATGAATATGGACACTCCCCCTCCCTTTGTGGTTCGGCCCGGGTTTTGGGGCCGAAAGGCATGATACGAGGTATAGCCTGGTAGTGCTGAGGTGCTCTCAGGAGCCTTGAACCAGGTTTCAGTTACTGCACAGACGTCAATGTTCTCCATACTGAGGAGTGCATCGAGTGCCTGCATCTTGAGATTTAGACTTCTGGTGTTGAGCAGCATTACCCTTAGTTTTTTTCCATTTTTGTTTTCTAAGGAGGTGGGTTTGTCTTTTGAGCCTTGCCTAAAAAAGGCACTATGGGGGTGGCAAGAGCCTTAGCCAATATCCGGAAGCCCAGTGGTGACAGGTGCAAGCCGTCCCTTGTGAAGCAGCGTGGCTTGTCCAACATGTCATCCCAAGCAGACAGACATTGGATCCCCTTAGAATGACACCAGTACTTGAGACAATTATTAAAGCTGATCATCTTGTCTTTGTATTGTGGCATCATTCTTGGTGAGGGCAAGATGCTGCTCAGGGTCAGGGTCATACCAGCCTGCGCTACATAATCAGAGAGCTCCTCTATGTCTCTTTTCATGTAGTTTAGGGAGGTACGTCTCAGGTCATTCACGCCAGCATGGACAATGACAGAGTCATATTTGTACTTGCTTTGGAGTGACCTGAGTGCGTGTGTTATGTGGCAGATCCTAGCTCCCGATAGGCAGCTCACAGTCACCCTCTCCTTGTTCAGCCTGGTAAGCAGGACATCAGTGTGTCTGACTATAGAGTCACCTATTACTAGTGTATCAGGCATGGTGTTTGGCCTTAAGGGCTGTGATTGACACACTGATTTATTGAAGTATGTGTTGCATGTGTTTTGTTTTGAGGTGGTGGATATTTGGATGTCTGCTTTGGGAGCCTCTGTTGTTTTGGTAAGTTTTTTATTAGAGCCTCCGAGTATGTCTTTGTGTTTTTATGTGTTTGGTTTGCAGTTGTGGTAGGTCTATGTGGGACTGGGTTTGTTGTGTGTGTGGTTACCGTCTCCTCCTGTCTGGTCATGCCAGCCCTGAGTTGAGAGAGTTCAGCCTCCAGTTTGGCTATATAGTTGCATGTCTCACATGTATTTGTGTTTGTTGGGAGGAGGAGAGGGTTGTCTGTGTACATGAGACAATTGTAGAATTGTCTCAAGATACCCAGGTTAACCAGCTGAACTGGAGAGGACGCCAGTAATCTACCACTCGACATGCTAGAACAGTATAAGGGAGTGCTGTGCCTTTAAGGGAAGTGGATATTCACAGGGGTGGTAGGTGGATGTAGTGCTTACTTAGTATGAGAGTGCTTACTTAGTAGAGAAGTTTTGAGAACAAGTGCTAGGCTTATAATATAGCGAGTAGTCTGATTATATTAAGAGTAGAGCTTCCTTAAGGGAAAATTTGAAGAGCAGACTTGGCGGAGCCAGAAGAAGTTTAACCTTGTTTAACCGGCACTGCGCTATGCGCACAAACAACTAGATATAGTAACATTGTTGTCAGGCAATGCTCACAACCTTTACTTACCTAGACTCAGCCTTGAACTAAAACTGTAGCAATTGCTAGATTTATAAGGTAAGTGTTGGACCTAGAGTGTTAAAACAAAATTGTGTAATAATACAAATGAATGGCATATCCTTGCATGTTTTTACTTGGTAATGGAAGTAAGTAAAAAAAAAAAATATATATATATATATATATATATATATGGATCTACCTGACTACGTCGAAACGGCAAAACAGCGAAAACGACTTCACCGACGCCAGAAGATCGACAAGGCAGAAGACCGACGAAGGAAGACACCGACGCTGAGAACACTGAGATGGGGAAAGGATGTGTAAGTATGCGGTAGTGACGGACGTTAGGGTGCGAGTAAGGTAAGTGTGCGATGTTGACAGTGTGTAGGGATAGGGGTGGGATAAGTGAGTTAGGGTTAGGGCGCGGGTTAGGTGAAGGTGCGAGTAAGGTAAGTGTGCGATGTTGGCGGTCTGTAGGGGTAGGGGTGGGATAAGTGAGTTAGGGTTAGGGCGCGGGTTAGGTAAGGGTGCAGTAGTGATAGTTTTTGGGTTAGGGGCGGGTTAAGTGAGTTAGGGTTAGGGCGCCGGTTAGGTGAGTGTGCGATAGTGACGGACCTTAGGGTAAGGGTTTGGGTTAGGGTTGTAGATAGTTGTGTATGTATGGGTTATTGTTGGTTTGTAAGGATTTTGGTGTGCTTGTGTTGTGTGTGTGGGTTTTGGATAGGGGATTTGTTTTGTTTGTTGTTATGATGTGTATGTATGAGGTGTCGTGTTTGTGAACTGTCGATTATGTGTATGTATGAGGTGTCATGTTTGTGAACTGTCGATTATGTGGTGTCGGTGAAGTCGTTTTCACTGTTTTGCCGTTTTGATGTAGTCAGGTAGATCCATATATATATATATATATATATATATATATATATATATATATATATATATATATATATATATATAGATTCAGCTGCTCTTACTGTAACTGTCTTAGTTGCTGTTCTGCATGCTGTTATCTGTTCAGTTGTTCTTACTCTGCACTTATTACTGCTTGTTAGTAGCCTTCTAATTTAATGCCTTCTGCACTTGTTTTTTAGTCATTTGTTAATTTAATTGTATTTACTGCTGTTTTAGCTGCTTTTCTGTAAAAAAAAAAAATTCCTAGCTTGTTTCCTGCCTTTCCTGTAACTTGTCTAGTCCAGATACAGAGTTGCTGTATCCAGGACTGTTTGTAAGCTCCTGAGCCCCCCAAGCCTTTCTGTGTTGGAGGGAAGCCTTCTAGCTTATCAGTGGGAGTGGTAAGCACTAGGTAGCCTATCTACCACAGAAGGAGAGGTTTCTGGCTGAGAAATTATAGTTTATTGGCCGTTTGGGAAGCTCTTAACTCTCTTTCAACCTTCTGATTCAAAAGCCTATGTGTGCGCTTGTTTCCTGCCTTTCCTGTTACTAGTCTAGTCCAGGTACAGATTTACTGTATCCAGGACTCTTTGTAAGCTTCTGAGCCCCCCAAGCCTTTCTTTGTTGGAGGGAAGCCTTCTAGCTTATCAGTGGAAGTAGTAAGCACTAGGTAGCCTATCTACCACGGGAAGAGTGGGTTTTGGCCCATAAATTGTAGTTTATTGGCCATTTAGGCAGGTTTCCATCTCTTTCAATTTGCTGGCTTAAAAGCCTGCATTTGCACTTGTTCCCCACCTTTCCTGTAACTAATCTAGTCCCGGTACAGATTTGCTGTATCCAGGACTCTTAGTAAGCTTCTAAGCCCCCCAAGCCTTTCTGTCTTGGAGGGAAGCCTTCTAGCTTATTAGTGGGAGTGGTAAGCATTAAGTAGCCTATCTACCACAAGAGGAGTGGTTCCTGGCCCAGAAATTGTAGCTACTGGCCATTTGGGCAGTTTTCCTATCTCTTTCAACTTTCTGGTTTAAAAGCCGCACATGCACTTGTTTCCCACCTTTCCTGTAACTAGCCTAGTCCAGATACAGAGTTGCTGTATCCAGGACTGTTGGTAAGCTTCTGAGCCCTGCAAGCCTTTCTGTGCTGGAGGGAAGCCTTCTAGCTTATCAGTAGGAGTGGTAAGCACTAGGTAGCCTATCTACCACAAGAGGAGTGGTTCTGGCCCAGAAATTGTAGTTTGTTGGCCGTTTGGGCAGTTTTTCCATCTCTCTCAACTTTCTATTTTTAAAGTCCATGTTTGCGCTTGATCCCCACCTTTCTCGTAACTAGTCTAGTCCAGGTACAGATTTGCTTGTATCCAGGACTGTTTGTAAGCTTCTGTTCCCCCCAGGCCTTTGTGTAGGAGTGGAGTCTTTTAGCTTATCAGTGGGAGTGGTAAGTACAAGGTAGCCTGTCTACCACAAGAGGAGTGGTTCTTGGCCCAGGAATTGTAGTTTATTGATCATTCGGGTAGTTGTCCATCTCTTTCAACTTTCTGGTTTAAAAGACCACATCTGCACTTGTTTCCCATCTTTCCTGTAACTAACCTACTGGAAAGCACTAGAAAGCCTTAAACTGATACAAGCCTTCTAGCTTAAAAGAGAGACTTTGGAGTGATTGAGTATCAGTTTTCTGTATTTTCTTGCTGTATTTAACTGTTTTCCACATAAATGCTGATTTTCCAGCACTTATTGTGATTTAAAAGCTTGTTTTTTTCACATATTGTACTTATTTGACTGCCTGCACTTTTAAAAAGTTATTTTTTGTTTAAATAAATTGTTTAACTGTTGTAGGCTACACACTAAAGTGCGATAGCCTTTTCGGATCGCTGTTAGTCATTTAAAGATGTTTTAAATGTACTTTTTACTGTCTTTGCCTTATCTTTTCAAAAAAAAATGTTCTTGTTTCCCGCCTTTCTAAGCTAGTATAGTCCAGTTTTCAGGCTAGTGCTAAATTCAGGGCTGTGTTACAAGTTTCTGAGTTGCCCATACTTTACTTGGATAGATGGAAGTTTCTCTGTTCACATGTGAGAGGGGGGAACTTTGAGCAGCCATCTGTCCCTAGAGGAATGGTTCCAGACCAGAAGTTAATAGTTTAAAAACCGTGTTTGCACGGTTTGGTGCGCCGGGCAGCACAGGTTAGCTAGGGCTAAATTATTCCCAGCTCCACTAAGTCTCCTCTTCAGTTTTTCACTTGAAACTAGCCTAACTTTCAACCTAAGCACTCAAAAAGCATCCTACAGTCCAGCACTTGCTCAGACCTAATAGCAAGCACTAATATACCCCGACACTTGATTGCCCAGCAGGGCAAGGCTCTTTATCCACCCCTCACCAACCAAGTGACTAGCAGCTCACCCTACTATTCAGGCATGACCAAAGGGCAACTTCAGGTGTATTCTGCAGTCCAGCTGGTGAACCTGGGTATCCTAAGGCAATGTTACAACTGCCTCATGTACACAGACAGCCCTCTCCTCCTACCACAAAACACTAACATATGAGAGAGATGCAATTATACAGCCAAACTGGAGGCTAAGGTCTCTCCATCCAAGACTGGAATAGACAGTCATGAGGAGAAGGTTAACACTTGCACCACACCTCCAGCCTCACATAGACCTACTAAACCAGCACTGGCAAAAAATACACATAAATACATGAAATCATACTCAGAGGCCCTAAATAAAAACCTACAAAAGCATCACAGAGCTCCAAAGCAGACACACAAAAAACCTGCACCTCCCATCACAAACCAGACAACACATAAAACACAAAATCAATGTGCCGCACAAACACAGCCCTTAAGGTGAAATAACATACCTAACACACTAGTAATTGGTGACTCTATAGTCAGGCACACTGACACCCCATACACTAGGCTGGACAAGGAGAAAGTTACTGTTAGCTGCCTGTCGGGAGCCAGAATCCACCACATAACACAGGCACTCAGGTCACTCCAGAACAAGTACAAATATGACTCTGTCATTGTTCATGTAGGTGTGAATGACCTGAGATGTACCTCCCTGGACTACATGAAAAGAGACATGGAAGAGCGCTCTGATCATGTAGCCCAGGCAGGTATGACCCTGGCCCTGAGTAGCATCCTGCCCTCACCAAGAATGATACCTTAGTATAAAGAAACAATGATCAATTTCAACAATTGCCTAAGCTTCTGGTATCATTCAAAGGGGATCCAGTGGCTGTCGGCCTGGGATGACATGCTCGACAGGCCACGTTGCTTCACAAGAGAAGGCCTGCACCTGTCACCCCTTGGCTTTCAAATACTGGCCAAGGCTCTTGCTGCCCCCATAGTGCCTTTTTTAGGCAAGGCTCAAAATTCAAACCCACCTCCGTAAACAGCACAAGTAAAAAAATGAGGGTTATGCTGCTGAACGCCAGGAGTTTAAATCCCAAAATGCATGCACTCGAAGCACTCCTAAGTATGGAGAATGTCGACATCTGTGCAGTAACTGAAACCTGGTTCAAGGCTCCAGAGAGCACTCCAGCACTACTGGGCTACAAATCATACCACACATTTCGTCCACAGAACACGAACTGAAGGAGGAGTGTATCCATATTCATCAATGATACCCACACCTCCAGGTTAGTGGTGCAGCATGATACCTCTGAGATCATCCATGTGCAACTAACATCGGGCAAATCTGCAATGCAAATTGTGGCCTGCTACAGATCACCCTCCATGACCCAGGACCACCACTCCGCCTTTCTGAAGACAATGGAAAACATGAAGGTCCTACCGAACACCCTGATATTGGGCAATTTCAATTACCCTACCATTAACTGGGAAAATTACTTGAGTACAAATTCCCAGGCTCAGCGCTTCATGGAATTTATCAACTCAAATGCTCTGGATCAGCTGGTAAACTCCCCTACCAGAGGCCACAACATATTGGACCTGGTCATCACCAACATGGGCGACAGGTGTTCAGCACTGGAGGTCAACCCGTCACTGGTTAGATCAGACCATAAACTAATCACTCTGGATGTCCACACCCCACCACCACCCCCAACCAAGGAAACCACAGTGAAAAACTTTTCTAAAGCAAACTTCTCCTTACTTATGGCAGAGGTGGTAAATTTCACAGCCCCCACGCTAAAGGATAACAATGTCCAAGATACAGAATCCTTTACAATTGCACTCTGTGAGCACCTACAAGGATGCATAGATTATGCCATCCCTAGCAAAACCAAGACTCAGTCCCCTAAGAGAAGGAAACCAGTCTGGTGGACCCTTGCCATAAACAGATTTTACAACAAAAGGAGGAAACTAGTTCAGAAAAAAAGCAAATCCCAAGAAGGAAAGACATCACTGATAAGCATCAGTAAGAAACTAAGGTCCCTCATAAAGTCATCCAAGGCTAATTTCAAAAGAAAAATAGCCAAGGATTCGAAAGATAACCACAAAGCCTTCTTTAGCTATGTCAAGAATCTAAGTGGCAACTTGCAGATATGCTCTGAGCTAGTGCAAAATAGCACAAAATATACTGAACCTACTGATATTGCCCACATCCTGGCAGATAGATTCAGTGCAAACTTCACCTCCCTCTCACCTTCAAAAGGGTCCACAACAATACCAGAAAAGTGTAGTGTCCCGGAAATCACAGAAGCTCAGGTGAAAACAGCCCTTTCAAAAGCCAAAACCATAGCATCAGTGGGGCCAGATGGTGTCCGAGGCTGCGTCTTGCACGAACTACACAACGAACAAACCCCCCCACCTAAACACACTGTTCAACCTCAGACTCTCCACAGGCTACATGCCCATAGAATGGTGCACAGCAACAGTTATTCCGCTCCACAAAGGAGGGGCCACAACTGACCCTGGTAACTATCACCCCATAAGCCTGACTAGCCTGGTCTGCAAGGCTATGGAGCACATCATCATGGAACTCATTAACAAAGACATTGGAAACCTCCAAACACTTGACCCGACCCAATTTGGCTTTGTTAAGGGCAGATCATGCCTACTAAACCTGATTGACTTCTTCGAGACAGTCACCAAGGCCATAGATGAGGGAAAGGTGGTTCACACAGCCTACCTTGATCTTGCCAAGGCATTCGACACCATTCCTTACTCGGGTATTATAGAAAAACTCACCAGCCTGAACATAAACCCCTATATCACAAGATGGGTTGCCAACTGGCTTACAGACAGAACTCACATGGTAAGAATAGTGGGCTCCAGGTCCAACTCTAAACCAGTCACAAGTGGTGTTCCGCAAGGCTAGGTCCTGGGACCCCTACTGTTCAGCATATACTTCTCAGAAGTACAGGCAAACACAGGAGGACTATGGCTAACCAAGTTCATCGATGACTGCAATCTGGGAGCCATAATTGACTCTCAGGCTGACACGGACATCCTTCAAAAAGGCTTTACTGAGACAGACACCTGGTGTCAAAGTCATGGCCTCAAGCCAAATGCCAAAAAATACATAGTCATCCCATTTGGGAAAAACAAAACACCCACGAATTACCACATAGGCGACAGCCCCCTTATACAGAACAGGTAATAAGAGATCTGGGGACCCAGGTAGATAGTAATCTCTCCTTTGACAATCATATTGCCAAATTAGTTAGGAAATCCTTCTATGTGGCCCATCTAATTACTAAAGGGTTCGCATCTAGAAATAAAGAGGTTATAGTGCCCCTCTACTCGTCACTCATCAGACCCATTATAGAGTACAATGCCCCATTTAGGATGTAGCTCACAAGACACTTCCAACAGCTGCAGAGAACACAAAAGTACCTCACCAAGAGGATTACTGGCCTCAAACATATGTCCTATGCAGCCCGACTGAAAACGTTCCGGCTGTACTCAGTGGCATATCACTTACTCAGAAGTGATCTCTGCCTGACTTACAAAGCCATGTCCAACTCAGAATTGATGGACATGCTCCACCTAAAGAAATCCAAGTCACTGCGAACCACATGCTCTTGTGAGCTAAACCTTGCCACAACAATAAATAGAACATGCTGGAGGGATAGATGCCAGTAACAGAGACTCCCCATGCTTTGGAACAAAATTCCTAATTACATTAGGCAGAGCCCCTCACTAACACTCTTCAAGAGAAACCTTGATGAGTGGATGGGTAACATAGGTTCATAGGGTGGTACTAGGCTATCAGCCCTAGGGCCTATACAAGCCTAGCCATAACAATTCCCTGGCTATTTCTTCCTACACTATTTACTTCCCTGGACCCCTGTCTAGCAGGGTGATTGCCATGATCTCCGGGGTGAATTTCCTTTCTCCCATCCAATCGTCAAGGTTCCTTTTGAAGAGGGCCAAAGAGGTACTCTGCTTGACATGTATGGGCAATCTATTCCAAAGTCTGGGGAGTCTCTGGGTCAGGAACCTATCCCTCCAGCATGTTTTGTTTATTGTGATGACAAGTCTGTAGTCATCCCATATGCTGTTTGGAGGTGCTGCCATTCTTCTTCAACTAAGTTTGTTACCTCCTCTACTTGTCTTGGGGTACTTGAGCACTGAGTACTTTCTTGTTCATTCTCCTCTTTTATTTGTCTTCCATTCATGGGTGAATTTCAAATGGAAACATTCAGCATGATTTGGGGGAAAGACCCCCCCACCACAGAAGCACAAGTGGATAATACAAAGGCCGGAGATAATGCATTGGCCGGAGGAAGGATCGAACCTTGTACCTTGTGCATGGGAGGCAAATACCTTAACCACTTCACTATCTGGTCACAGAAAATACACCCCTGGAATCACTTCATTGGCCCTGCTTGGCAGAGGCTCAGTTAATTAATCAATGGGGCGGCGAAAGCCGACACACTCTAGCTAGGCTTATAAATGCCCTCGAGCAGATAGACTTGTACCTACCTATGAACCTATGAACCTAAGTAAAAAGTAGGTAATTTGTACAGCAAATACTTTAACATTGACAGCAGAGACTTGTGTTGTGAATACGTGTCCTCTATTAAGTAATAGGTATCACCCATCAAAGATTCACACATTCATACCTCTCAAAAGTACTGAACAAACAACTGACCAGGAAGCCAAAGACCACAGCAAATGAATCCAACAAAGGTAGAAACCACTCCAGTTCGCAGTTGTTGTAGAAACAATCCTTTATTGGTGAAACCACTGCAATTCACTAAGTGCTTTTGTCTAAACATAGACTTCTTCAGAACCATGAAAACTCCTCTAAACACTGAATTTAAAAGTTCAGAGAAGTAAAACCACACCCTCAGGAACTTTCAATCAATAGGCAGGCTGAACAAATCCCAGGAAAGTTTTTAAAGGTGTACACACACATCAAAAACACTTCCACATAAAACCAAGTATAAATGGCTAAGAACAAATTTACAATGTCAAAATACTACAGAAAGCCTTAAAAATGTTACAATTTTGCTCAAACTATGTTGGCTTTTCTTATAAGTTCACTAGCAATGGAAATATAGTCATTCAATCCAGGGTATTTGCTGTGTCTAAAGCCAGCTGCCAATACATTTCACAATGTAGAAGTCTGTTTTCCCAATCACTGATGAAGGCACCTGCTTCCACTTGTTCAAGCCGCAAAAAAGTGAACTTCTTAAAACTGGAGCATGTACAAGCATGCCGTCAAAGCACTCATCATGTCCCTTTTGGATATACTATAATAGTGTTGTTATATCCTTTTGTTGAGTCACTTGAGTGCATTTTTAGTCTTACTAATATAGAAGACAGGGCATGACATACATTCCGCCAAGTAGATTAACCTCTTTGATCGGCAATTGAACTTACCACAGATGTTCAGACCCCCATTTTTTCTATTATGTCACCTTCATAGCTGGTTTCAATATAAATACACTCATGGCAATATCCACATCTTGCCATAGTCCAAGAGTCACTTTGTCTGGAAAAAATGGTTTCTTCAATAGCTGTTTTATGTTAGGCTTGTTCTTAAAGGTGAATGAAGGGAAATCAGGAAGATTTTCTTTGAGTCCCTCATCACAGTGTAACATGGCCCAATTTCTCCACACCACTTTTTGGATGTCTTTAGAGTCCAATGAGTAATGTAAAATCATACTGGTGTGGCCAAAAGTATCCTTACTTTCATTTGTCTTGTCTTTTCTTTTGACTTAATATTATCAAGGCCATACCTAATAATAGGTGCGTATCTATTGTCTGTCTTCCCACACATCCTTCTGAAGATTATCAAGAAGAGTTTCAGGACACCCACTTTCCAAAAACATAGATTTGAGGGTGTCAAACTGTGTTAAACAGTTGTTGTCATCAGATGTCAGGTGAGAAATCCTGTTAAGGTGGATTTTCACAATCCCCCTTCTTTTGATGGAAAGGTTGAGAGCTGGTGTATGACAAAAAGAATTACAGAAGGTGGGTTTCCTGTAAATCTGTGTGTCCATACCACCATACTGGTCTTTCTTGATTTTGATGTCCAAGTAGTGGATCTGAGCTGGGTCAGCATGGTGGGTAAATCTTAAAAAAGTGGTACTAGACTGCAATTCATCCATAAAGGTGTCCAATTGTGTCTCTGTGCCCAACCAAAGAATCAGACAATCATCCAAATAGCGAAAGTACTCCACGCATTTTTTGAATAAAGGGAGCTGAAATAACATCATACGTTCCCAGCTCAGCAAGACAATGTTTGCAAAGGTGGGGGCACATGCGGCCCCCATAGGTACACCTTTAGCTGTTTGTAGAATTCCCCATCAAAGGTCAAAAAATTATTGTTTAATACAACCTCCATGAAATCACAAGCAAGTGTGCTGTCTGAAAGTGTAAGAGAACCATATTGTGTCACCATTTCACCGAACCATAACAGACCTTCCTCATGGGGAATCACAGTGTATAAACTCTGGATGTCACAAATCACAAGAAGACATTCACACTGCTATCCAATTTTCTGAAGTTTGTCTAAAAGATCCCAGGAATTGCAGACAATATGTGGAAAGCCTTGAACAATGTGTTTCAACTTGTAGTCTATGAACTTGGCCAGTGGCTCCATGACTGAACCACCAGCAGCAACAAGAGGACATAAGGGTGAATCCAACACATTTGAGTGAATTTCTGGCATGCCAAAAATCTTCAGAATTGCAGGTTCTTGCACTTAAAGATAATTGTACAGGCCTTAAGATATAGTATCAAATAACAATAGTTCATCCAAGAACACTTTGATTGCCCTATAAGCAATATTGATCTTGTTGACAGAGACCGTACAATACACCCCCTCGTCATTCAACAATCTATAAATTCAATAGATGGATCGGTGAAATGGTGGCACAATATGGTTCTCTTACACTTTCAGACCACAGTGTGTGTGTGTGTGTGTGTGTGTGTGTGTGTGTGTGTGTGTGTGTGTGTGTGTGTGTGTGTGTGTGTGTTTACATTACAGAGAGGATTTTACACCACCGTGTGGGACACTGCTATTACCATCTTCCTGTTACCAGACTCTGCTGATGTCAACAGTATAGCTGATTTGCAGATGTGCAGTATTCCCATTAGGGCAGGGTCAGAGACTGGCCTGTAGGTCAGGCATAAGTCACCAAATCTCATACGATACAGATTACAGTGATGGGGATTTCAGTCTATCCACATAGATCATGGGATGGTTTGTAGCCCATGTGTTTCCTTGATGAGAAGCCCCTGTGGTGTCTCCAGCTGCTGCATGTGTCTGGTGAGGTACATGCAAAACAGAGCATTATAGTGTTCTGATGAGGTTCAAGTACAGTGCTGTTACATCATCCTCAGATCTGGATATGATGGCACGACTTATGAGGTGCATGTCATAGCACTTCCAAACCACTGTGGACACTTGGTCGTCAAAGTTCACATTGCTATCTATGTGTGTTCCCAGGTGTTGCACCAGAGTTTCAGCACATGGAGAGTGTTGTCAATGCTGTAATTAGTGGGGAATTCCACTTTGCAGAAGGCCAAAATAAGGACACATTTTTGGGCTTATTTGTAGACTGTGTGGCTTTGAAATCAATCATTTGTTTGTGTGTTAGCTCCTCCTGTAGTATGTTATTATCAATGGTGGACTCAATGATTGCACCCAATATGCAAAAATCTGCAAATTTGGTAAGCCAAAGGCCATATACTTTAGCCTGGAGTATCAAGAAAGAAATGCCAAACAATAAAGGGCCAAGCACAAATCCATGGGGTATGCCAATGGTAACAGCTCTACTGATGGAGGTTGATTCCCCAACTTTCATGCATGTGTCCTGTCGGTCAGCCAATTGGTTAACCATCCATTTTGCATGCTTCCTTGCATTGTTTTTGCATTGTTATTGTATTTTTGTTCATTGTATCTGTATGGAGCTTTTCTCCCTGGGCCTCCACTGAAAATGAATATGTATCCAGTCGGACTATCCCGGTCAACAAATGTAAAATAAATAAAATAAAATCTAATGATGTAAGGTTTAATCCCCAGCTGGGAGAGTTTCTCAATGATACCTGTATGGGGGATTGTGTCCAAACCCTAGTCCAGGTCAAGATAGGTAGTATGCGCTGTCATACCTTCATCTAGACCTATCACACAGAATCAATGAGCTGTGACATCACAGATCACCTACTGCATGACTCAGCACATACACCTACCTGATATGGTTGGATACACACTTCAACCCACTCTCCACATGGACTATGTCCCCATACAAGGGCATACATCAACATGCATCATCTGAGAAGGAGGGGAACAGCACTTGATGCATGTATAGACACATCCTGACTCTCCTCATCTGTGAATTAGACCAGCATGTCATCATGGACCTTTTTCTAAATGGACAATAGTAATATCCAAGATCTGTGCTATATATATATGTCATGGACACCAGTCAACTAGCCTCTAGTGATCATAATGTCATACACAAGTATAGCAGTGTCCATCTTACCTCCAGTAGATGTTACAGTGTCAGGACGGTGTGCTTGGTTCCCCTCCTAGATTGCTGATATGTCATAATAATTGTACAAGTGTGTTCATGCAGAACCATCTATGATCATTCAGAATTACATATGCTGTGCCAGAAACATGAGATTATTGGTGGCATTATTCTGATATCTTCCATGATTGTGCATGCTTCTTTTATTGTTGTCCATGAGTCTGTAACTGTGTCCCACTTGTTGGAGACCTCTGCTAACATTACACTCATATTCAGGCGAATCAGTTTGCACAGCTTCACATATGCACCCAACCCCAATTGTATAGAACATCCCTGATAGATGTCCTCTCCATTGTTCATGTCAGGATGCTTATCTCACAAACACATCATCTCCACTGTTATGTCACCTTGTCTAACAGTCTATAATATACATTTTCACTGTGCAATCCATACTGTACCATGTTGATATGTGATTAGTGTGCCTGCTACAACTGTCTTCCATTTATATGCCCTCATCTGCTGTACATTACAATGTTTCACCTGTCCTCTTTCCCTGTGTTCATTCCTACAATTCATCTGTGTGCCCCTTTTCAATACACACACTTCCCCTTACTGTTTATTTTAAATGGCAATCCATGTACCCTTACAGATCATTTACACAACTTTTGTACAGAATGCCTGGAATGGTATTTCACAATACATTGCACTGTATACACTGTCCTGTACTGTGTTTGGACCATATATATTACTATATGATAAACCCTGGTAATCACTGTGGCATTCCAAGCAATCCCGCTAACCTAGTTTGTTCTACTGTAAACAAGCTTGCTATTTGTGTTGCTTTACACGGTTTCATGGCCAGCAACACTGCTGCTGGCCACAAAACTGTGCTTGTTTATGTTTAAACATGGTGAGCAACATGAATATGTAATCACCACTACTGCTCATAACACAAACACGTAAACTCGCATGAAGCCTACACAGAGTTTAATGAATCCTACAGTTGATCTGTTAAGCTAAAATATTTTTTTATATCTTAATATGTCTGTATAATGCATTGTTTGCACCTTTGCTTTTAAAAGCATAGGCATGTTCTTTTATTCTTTTAGAGAACTTTCCTGTTCTCATCCCTATATATAAAAACTAATGCAGTTAGAACACATAGGAATATATACTACCCCTGTGGAGTTACATTTATAATGATGTAATATAGGCATAATTCTACTGAAATGCCTCAAATCAACATATGTTCCTTCATATAGGTTAATTGGTTCATAGGTGATTATTAGACTAATGGCACGAGAGCCTTTATAAGCCTAGCCAATAGAATTCAGTTTATGGTAATATTATATTGTAATTCCCCAGCTAAGGGATGGAGTAATATCAAGGTAGTGGGTCTTTGGATGGTGGAGCCCAGAGTCATTTTACAGACTGCCTCTGCCCATAATGGACATGAGCAGTGCCCTGAGAGTGAATTCAAGATTCCCCATCCATTCATCCAAATTCTTTTTGATAAGAGTGAAGGATGAGCTTTGTCTTATGAAGATGGAAAGTTTATTCCATAGATGAAGTAGCCACTGGGATATGAATCTGTCTGTCCAGCAAGTTCTGTTAAAATCACAAATAAGGTTCAGGTCATGGAACATGTAACCCTTGTATAATTTTTCTTGCAAATATGCAACATTTTCATCAGGGGTGGATCAGGGAATGCCTTGTAGGTCAGGCATAAATCACCTCTCAATAAATGATATGAGACAGAGTAAAGGGACAGAGCTTTTAGTCAGTCTGCATAAGACATATAACTGCAGGCACTACATTGACCATATTTATAAGTTCCTTTGTTTTATTACTAACACTTGCATTGTCCCCAAGTAAAGATCTTTGACAATGGTAGTTTTTCTGTAAGTAAATTCAGGTTTATTTCTTGTAACAGAAATTAATTTGTGATTTCCAATTAAAATTTTCCAGTTATCAGTGATGACATTTCTAATGTTAGAACTGTCCAAAGAAATATCTTAACATACATTGCTACTTCTACTATTATTATTATTTATTTTGTTAGTTTTAAATATTAATTTACATAACATAGGTGGAAACTGCATCACTTTTTATAAATGATTTCCTGTGCTTTTATTTGTAAAAGTTTAACTCATAACCTATGTCTTTAAATAATAGATTGACTTGATCTCTTTCAGGTAAAAACATCATTATTAGTAATCAGTCTGACTCATAAATCATTTGTCTTCGAGGTATGTTTTTCTTTAAAAAATACAGATGATAACTTAAAATGTAGTTAACTAGTAGAGAATGTGTTTTTACCTATGGATACTATTTAAGAAACTGCATTTTTCTATATCCATTTTAATAAAAACTTCCATAAAATTTTCAAAAATGTATTATATTTCTTCAATTTTCCAGCTCCAAGAAAAAAAAGATAAACTTTTAACTAATTGTTTATCTGCAAAAATTTAACTCACTTTCCATACCTTTCCAAATGAAAAAGGTAATGAACAAATCTTTTATAATATAAAATCTGTTGAAAAAAGTTGTATCAGATAGAACTGTTCCACCAAGTTAGAAAAAGATGTGGCCACCATAGTACCATGGCTACTCCTGTAATTTGTTGATAGTATTTAAAATTAAGCATAAAAATAGGCCAAATCCATGAGTACCTACATAAAGTGTACACTAAGGATAGACATTCCATGTTCAAGAACATCCCTGCTACACTGCTTGTGCTTTCTAGTCACTCAGATTGCACTAAGTGTGCATGCAGTCTACACTTTGTGGTAACCTTTATGAATCCCCTTAATATTTAAGGCTGCAAGAAAATCAGTCATAGAAGTAAAATTAGGAGGAAGAAGGAGTGAGTTATGCTTGTGTTGTCTGTTCACTCAGAACGGTGCACACTTAGTCCAGGCATTTATAAATCTGGTTTGCAACAATGCCAAAAATATGTAGACTATTAATAGTGATACTATGCAAACTTTTTTGTTTAAATATTGTCTAATAAAATGAATCCCTTCACTAATAGTAATGCAAGTAAAAAGGGATTTAATATCCAGAGTAAACATAAACATCTTCTCTTCAGTAAATTCTTATCTTCTTAACTTCACTAAAAAAATTTTTTTTTTACATATGTAGAACATTTTTGTACTATGGGATTTAATATGCTGTCAACATATAGGGAAATAGCTTCTCTTACATTACATGGATCTGAGACAATAGGTCTAAAACAAGGAAGGAACATCCCAATGAATGTTGGAGATACTATACAAAACTTCAATGTTTTGAAATTTAACACACATGAAATTACATAAATGTGATTCAATGTATCCTTATGACACTAAATCAAGTAACTCACATTTAAATATAGCTATATTATTAGGAATGCCAAAAAAATGTTGTTTCTTTATATTGTGTTGGGCAACAATGCCCCTATACATTGAATGTAATCACTTTGATACATGATCACCATTCTACCCCCTTCATCAGCTTTCAGAGACCTTACATTTTTATTGCTTTTCATTTCTTCTAATGCTTTATGTTCAACTTTGATTAATGAAAAAAATAACCTTGTGTTCTACATAAAAAATATCTCTTTCATATACATCATGGAATGTTTGTAAACTTGATAAAAGGGATAGATTAAAGGTGGAAGGTTTCCTAAGGCTGACTTCCAACACTTTAACATTATTTAATATGCAGCATAGGATTTCTGTTACTATACAGTGAATATAGAAATTGTTTAAAATTGAAAACAGCAACTCATTGGCCAAATATACCAAGATAGTAAGAATGAGAAAGAACAAAATTTTACAAGATTTCATGGAGTCAGAAAATAAAACATACATTTTCCAGCCCTAAGGAAAAAAAAGATAAACTTTAACTAAATGTTTAATAAAACTTGAGGAAGGTCCTTCATTCACTTTGGCAAATGGAGATGTACATTAACTAATAAATATTATGCACTAGAGCATGTAGTTATATGCTGCTGTCCAGGAAAAATCCTTCTACAAAAACTACAGTTAGATTTTATATAACCCATAAACTTCTATGTAAGATGTATGCAACCCTTTTACAAAGATGCAACCTATAACAAAATATTATGTAAATAAGTAAAAACTAATAGTTTCACAAGTGGGAGGGGTGTTCCAAACAAAGAAGAACAAAAGCTAAAGAAGCCATTACTGGCAGTGATATATATAACCCATTAACAAAATTAGTTTACATGTAACACTTTCATATGCTATATACCATATACCACATACCATATACCATATACCATATCCCCTATACCATATACTGTATACGATATACCACATACTGTATACCATATACCCTATACCATATACCATATACCACATACCGTATACCATATGCCATATACCATATACCATATACCATACACCATACACCATATACCATATACCATATACCATACACCATATACCATACACCATATAACATATACCATACACCATATGCCATATACCATATACAGTATACCGTATACCATATACCATACACCATACACCATATACCATATACCATACACCATATACCATACACCATATACCCTATACCATATACCATATACCATACACCATACACCATATACCATATACCGCATACCATATACCATATGCCATATACCACTAAATAACTACATAAGCAAAAAGTGTAGAGTAGATGTAGGAGAAACAAATTGGTCCAATAAACTCACCTACACAATGAAATGTAAGATATTACATGGACTGAAACAAAACTTACAGATGTAAAATAATATAATGTAATTTCCTCCAAGCATTCACAAGTGCAAGGAAATATTAACAAGCAACCTGTGTCTCACTAGATGTGACCTTTGCTGATAGCAATGGCCAGCTAGTGAACAGATGGTGTAATAGGGAAACATACATATGAAAGAAAAATAAAGAAAATTCCCATAAAAATACAAAATGAAAATAAAGTGCTAAATATAAATGAACACAACCATTGCTTTCCTCAGGTCTGGCAGGACTTAGTACTTTGCTCCATTTGAGCAATGTCTGCCAGACTTAGGCACAAAAATGCAAAGCTGACCTTACTTGCTGCTGCTCACAGGAAATGGCCTTGGTTGGTAACAATGGCCAATAACTGAGAAAACAGCAAGAATGAAGGAAGAAGGAAGGCTTAACTAAAGTAAGAAAGAAATGTACATTCAAGAGATACATGGTGTAATCATGTGGACCTTCTTGGCTATGTCACATTGTCAATGAGACTCTTGTAGGCATTGTTTTTACTTCTTTATAGACTCAAGGTAGATGTGTGTTTTATACAATTAGTTTCATAGAGGTCTTTAATAGTTTTTACTTATTTACACAGCCTGATTGTGTTACAGTTATATATTTCATTATACCATACTTTACTATTACAGGTGTTCGCATTTCATTTAAATAAGCTGTCCAGACATCCATCTATTAATTTTCTAACTTACATGTCCTCTTCATGGTTGTAGCAAGCTGAGCTTGATAGACCACATTTCAGTATGAACAATGAGAGTCTTCAGCTCATCCTGTGGGATATAATCCTTCCAGTATGTCCTTGGGTCTGTCCCAGATCTTCATCCCACTGAGTCATACTTGGTACATTTGCCTAATGAAGCACCCCAGTGGCATCCTCACAAGTTCATGTACAATCTAATATGGATTCTCTGAATCTGGAGGCGTAGTGTATACACTCTGAGATCATTATGAATCTATCATGCAGAGTGAGACAGCTGTTCTAGAAGTATTCTAACTTCTGCAGTTTCTATCAGTGATCTCATCCTTTGGTCACTACTCAAAGCTCATGGCCATATTCAAGGACGGACACACAAACTAACTGAGAAAATTAGAGGTTTGTCCTGTTTCTGTAACTGGAACAAATATTCTATCCTCCCTTTTTGAATATGTGGAGCACTACCCCACTTTGCCTGTCTAGATGAAGTGTCCCAGACTTCAACACATGCTGGAAATGGGGTCTATTTTTAATTCTCAGTACGAATTTGCATCAAGATTTGATATTGCAATCAAAAACTATGGAACTCAAACACGCTCAGCTACACTAAAGTGCTATTGGAGAAGACAAGTGCCTCCCCACCCCTCATCCCCAAACTCACAGTAAAACACTATGCTAGTTTGATGAAAAGAGAGCTGATGTAATATTCGCAATTAAATGAAGATTTGTAGCCTAAGTGTCTCCATAGAAATGGTGTGTTATACAAAATAATGCAACAATATCCAACATCTTCCATTTCCACAGCCTTACCATAGAAGAATGGTTTAATTATCACAATAACATAATCTACAGAATTCGATCCAATCTCACCATCTGTTTTTGGCATTGCTTTCTCAGAGGATGCAGTTGTAAGATATTTTGTTCTGTTGGATGTCCGTGCTGATGTTTTCTAATGATATTAGTACTTCATTGTAAGATTTGTAGACACTGATGTCTGACATCTCAGAGAATGTAATTGCAGTGATGGAAATATTAGACCTGCATGTGCAGATGTGGGGGAAGACATACTAAGTCTCAGCTTGTAGTTATCTAGAACTAATCACTATTTCAGCCACCTCCCACATGTTGGGAGAAGCAAGAGAACTAGTAAAGTTGTAAGTGTGAGTTTCTTAGTTTGCTGGGGGTTTTGTTTGACTCACAGTTTATTTGTTGAAGTGTCAGGTATCACATTTCTGTTACGGGTCATTCAGCTTCCTGTGATAAATGAGGTTATGTCTACTGCATAGGTCATTTCAGAACAACCTCTTAGATAGAATACATATGGCAGCAGTTGAACAACAGGCCCATGTGACATAATGGATTACAGCTGTGAAACTAATGTATGACATGCATGTTCATATAAAGTATTTATATTACTAGATTTGATTATTTATGTAAGATGGACATAACAGAAGGATTGTGGATAAAATGTGTTAATTTAGACAGATTATTGATGATGTTACATGCTTTAAGTATGTCTGCATACTACATCCATATAACAGTGCCTTTTTATAGTGTTGTCATGTAGGTTTTCTGATACTTACCACAATGTGTATTTTTAAACTATTCGATACTTTATGTTACCGTTTTTATTGTTGTGACATTTCCTATCACCTCAGTGCTGTTGAGGTTTATGTGACTGAATAGTAATGCAGGCATTTTATACATGTCTGCATTGAGATTTATCAAGTAATTTGGCAATGTTCGACATATGGCTTGAACTAAGTCACGCAAACAATATCAATACTCCACCAGTTATGCTGTACACCGGAAAGATGTCTACACAACAGGGCAGGAAAAGTGACCATACCACATAAAGGGCGATCTCAGCTGCTGGATCTTACAAGCCCAACTCATAGTTAATGTGAGAGTTAACAAAGTATAAGTGGTACCTATTGTTTGCTTCTACTTACCCCCCAGTAAGGATATAGACATAGCAGATGAAGCCTTAACACTGCCTCCATTCTAATATTAACTCTGAGCTGATTACAATGAGTAACCTCAGTACTGACTGGACATTTTCCAGTTATCCTTCTCTCTTATTGCGGAGTTTCACTCTGACAGAGACTGGTACACTAACACTTCACACCAATAAATAATCTAGTCAGGAAATCATTCCTACCCAGATCTTTGTTTCAGACTCTAAAAACATACCTCAAGCTGGCGTTCTGTCTGTGGTCAGAAGTGAGCATGTATTTACAGTAGTCATTTTGGATCATGTAAAAAGACAAAGACTCCAAAGTTATTTTACAGATCTAATGTATAAAATTGTGAAGCAACTTCATTCAACCTTGTATTTATAGCAGTACCAATTGGTCTCTTCTCTATTTATCCTACCCTTAAATGAGGTTCCTACTTATTTCAGTGCAGTATTTCCAGCAAAACTGAAATTGCACCTTCTAGATAAAAGCATTTATGTGCAACTTTAATACCTTGGTTGACACCAGAAATTAACAAGATGATTATTAACATAAACAACCCTATGTATACTTCTCAACTGTCTGTGATTTTTGCATAATTTCTATACTTTTGCTTTATATTTCAGTCTTGTTGCTAATAATATTTTTAATTTTCTAGTAAATCATTGAGGACTACAGTTAGTCAGTAATACCTGACATTAGTCAGAGTTTCATGCTTCCTATTCTTCCGGAAATGCATGTTGATGCAAAACTCGTTATTTTAATTTCTGCATGAGCTAGAGAAATACTTAAAAATTGTCCCTAATCTTAGGTCTTTGCTCCCCCAATCATTTTGGCTTTGTCTCCATTTCTTGCGCAAAGACATTGAGAGACATGTCTTTGAGTGTAACAGTCTTTGTAAATTTGATAGGGAACAAAATAAATATCAGCATGCAGTCTTACTACTTTACCCAACAATAACAAAAGGGAAGAATCCCAAGAAATCATGGAAAAATGTCAGCCATCTCCACCACCTAGATTATTATCTCACACCATCTCCTTTCCGCTCTGTTCAATGATGCTAGTCTTGTCATGCAGTTTGTTAATCACTTTCATGACTTGTTGATGAAATGTGTGTGCGTGTGTCAAACATCTACAACAAGTGCTATTTCTGTCCCCTTATCTCCTCAGCAGAGCTTTATATTTCGTACAGCCTGTAATAATAGTCTTCAGATTCCAAAATAAACTCAGCCCTGGTCAGTAAACCTAAGTTTTCCATCTGAGTTCCTAAAATCACACATCAGTCTACTGCCACTATTCATTAAGAAGGCGATCAAGAAAGAAAAAGTCCCAATGGGAAGCATTCACTAATTGGTCTTCTACACAACATCTCTCCATAGCTCTATATACCTATTGTACTGATGCTCTCCCAGTCCAAAATTCTAGAAAAAATGCATGCACAAACAGCTTTTGAAACGCCTACCAAATTTAATTTCCTTCTCAAGTACCCAGCATGGCTTTCATCCAAATGATTTCATAATTAGTGTTCTCCTGGATCTTGCTTGAATACATCCATGATAAGCTTAGCTGCACCAAATTTGTCAGTTCAGTCCATTTCAACCTCAACAAAGTCTTTGATGCATATTACATTCAAAGCTTTTAGCATACCTGAAAAAATGTGGGTTCACAGTAAGTGCAACTAGATGGGTCTCTGATTACTTTATCAACAGAACCAAACCAGTGAGATGAAACAGTAATCTCTTCCAGTTTTTGTACTCATATTAACAGGACTCAAGGTACTGTAAATAGACCTGGTTTTGTGCACTTTATATGTAAATGGCATGTCCAACAACATCAGAACTGCAAAATAAATACAATCTACCGAAGGTTTCATGACACAACCTGCTAGCTCCAAACTACAGGTATGCTGTTGTTCCCCTCCAAGCTTGGCTAAGCATAAGGGTTCTTCTTCTCACTGACTCAAAAACCAGACCTAAATTTTTACCCTAAACCTTTTCCTGTACCACCCATCCAGGATTACTTTCCATCACATCTAGAAAGCAGTGCATCATATAATGGAAACAAGCAAATGATGACAGCACATGATACGCATAACTTTATAGGTGAAGCAGCATCATCATTTCTTGGAGTTATGCTAGTTTGATGACAGAGTGGTAAGACATCTGCTTGTGCTGCAAGTGACAGAAGGTCAAGAACTGGCTCTGGTCACTGGCAGGTTCAAGGATATGAGTTGTAAACATTCAGGGGTAGAAGCAGCTGTTGGCTAGATCTCCTATCTTGGGGACAGGGGTCAGAGAAACTAATGCCAGTGGGATCACTGATGGAAACCAGGAGCTTTGCAGGTAGCCAACTTAACAAAGCATGTCAGGACATTGTGATATCTTTGCACATTCCACTGACCCATCTTAGGGATTCTGACCAGATCCAAGCAGGTGAAGGCTCCCTGGTGCCATGGTCTACGTCTCCTCATGGCCTCATGGGATACCTTCCTCCATCCACAGGCACTTCTAATGTGCATCAGAAAGCCAGTTCCCCCAAGCAGTGGGAGGGTAAAAATAGTCATAGGGTTACATCATGTGCAACCTGAAAGGAGCAACTGGGGGGCCCAGAGTGTGCTAACAAGTTCACCAGGGATAAATATTTGAATGGATAGGTGGGCTGAGAAGGAAGAATTATTGCAAAAAACCTCTTGGGAGTAATTATTTATAACCAGCTACAATGTGACTTCCACATAAAAATGTGTGTGATTAAAGCCTACATAAAATTAGGGAGATTATACCAGGTCAAGCACTCCTCACAGAAAATGTAAGACTTACACTAGCAAGGTCACACTTACCCCTTTCTTAATCTACTGTGCCCATCTGTTACTAATATTACCTCATCAGTACATCATAAACTTAAGCATAAAAAATGTTCAGATTCACTACAGGCCAAACAGTAGAACCCCGTATTGTTAATGACTCTGACTGCACTGGCTTGAATTACATCATCATCACTATGTTGTCATACATGTTTTACCCAGAAAGTTCTCACCACCCCAAGTACTTCTTCTTATTTCAAACCTTAATTTGAAAGAGCCTCAGAGCTTCCATTGATCACATTGTTGCCATTCCCAAGTCAACCAAAAATTTGGTAATTCAAAATCCACTGCATGCATTGGCAAACAGTAGAACAAATCTCTGTTTAACACAAGGTCCATTTTCAAGAAATTTTTTTCAAAACTTCCTTAAAGGCCTGTGTCCAGTGAAAATAACCTGCAACTATGATATAATTTAAGGCCTGTTGTCCTTTGCACTATAATTCTTTACAGGTTGTGCTCCTCATATCTTATGTTTTAGCATCTGTAGAGTTTTTCTTATATAAAAATACATGTCTGCATTGCATATTTTAAATACCCACAAATTAAACCTAGGTTATTTTTGTATAACTGTTGCAATTAGGAGACTTCTGTAACTACCCAATACTGCAGTTGATTAAAATCAACTTCTATTATATTGGAATACAGTAGCTACCTGGTTAGTGGCAGTTAGAACTCCAGCCACAGGTGTACTCAGATACCAACAGCACAATTCAAAATGTAAATCACTCAGTTGAGAACATTTTTAATAAGTTAAAGTAATTGAATGAATGCTTTCCTCAGGCTTGTTTCTTCTTGATCCATGAAAAGTTTTATTCCAAATTCTATAATATGGGATTGCACCAGTTAAAGAAGCAATATAATTTGGTATAGTTGCTCTGTATCAGTATTTCTGTACTTATCTTTTTTTAACCGTTATTACTTTGTATCTGTTGCTGTATTGTTCTAATTTTAAAATGTATGGAGATTTCTCCTTGAAATGATTCATCCAGAGCATAACAGCAGCATATCCTGACACACAGCAATAAAAAAAGAAAACTGTCATCTCTTGGTACCATCTGACTGTAGTTTCATAATTCTTTTAATTTTGACTTCTATGCTGATTGTAAGTCAAGAGATTTAGTCTATCTGGCTGTTTGCCAGGCATGTTCGTGTTTTTATGTAGGTAAGACGAACAGAAGTCTCAGGAAACGTGTGAGGGAACATGTATATGCCATCAACAAGGAGGATGATCACAATGCCTTAGCTAGACACATATTAAGTGTAGGGACATCACACTCTTTTAAGTTCAGTGTACTACAGTTAATGAAAAGAACAAAAAGATTAGGGAATATAAAAAATCAAACGGAAGAATGTGAGAATAGATGGATCATCAGATTACAGGCATATAAAGGATGAGGGCTTAATGAGAAGGTTAGTTTAAAACCTTTTCTAGCAGCACGTCCTTATAAACATTGATTTTTTGGATTTCCTTGATTCTGCTATTTTTATTGATATAGTGTTTATATATATATAATATGGGTCTACTTCATTTCACCTAACTTCCAATTCACTAACTTTCATTTCACTGACCCCATTTCACTGAAATTTCATTTGACTGACACTTCATTTCACTGACAGTTCATTTGACTGACAAGTATTATTAGCAAGAAAATGGAATATGCCCTCTTCCCCACTGTAGTGCGACCCTGGAGTTAGAATATATAGTTGTGGGGGGTGTGGGGCGCAGCCCCACTTCATTCTTATGATATTGTTAAGTTTTGATATAATATTGCTTAGTAAAAGAAAGTAAGTGGGGCCCCCCACCCTAACTATATATTCTAACTCCAGGGTCGCACTACAGTGGGAAGGGCATATTCCATTTTCTTGCTAATAATACTCAAATTGTCAGTGAAATGAATGTGAAATGAAATTTCAGTCATTTGGTCTCAGTCAAATGGGAGTCAGTGAATTGGAAGTTAGGTGAAATGAAGTAGACCCATATATAATATAATATATATATATATATATATATATATATATATATATATATATATTTGTTGAAATGTTATGTTTATTTTTACATTTTAGGAAGGCACATTATGTTTATTATGATAGAGATATATTTTATGATGTATGCCTTTATTTTTTAAGTGGTCTAAACATGTGATGATGCTATGATGATGTTGATTGGGTGCCTTGTATTGGTGTCTATATTTAAGACTGTTTTTTTTGAAATGTAACTGTTTTGAAGTCTGATGAAGCGTTGAGAGAATGTAAAAGCGCTTACTTGTACTGCAGTAATAAAAGAGTTTTTATTAGCCGTGGTGAGCCCTATCTGTTTTTTGTCATTTAAATATTCAACATTTATTTTCCATTCTCCTGCTTTCTTTTCATATTCATAATATATGCTCTGTTTTTTCAAATCCTCAGTCTTCAAATTTTCCCATGATGCCTTTTGTTTTACTGATAAAATTGACACTAAAATAGTCTCCATGTTTCTTTTTACTTCACTTAAAAATTAAACAATCATAAACAAAATACATCAGTTTGATCCCCATCCCCTTTTTGAGATCATTATACATAATCCCTTTTTATTTCACCACACAAAAAAAATTCATATATAGATATATGTGTATTCTAAATTGAAGGAAGCCTGAAATGCTCTACAAATAATTAAAAATGAAATAATCCAAGAAAAATAGCATTCAACAAATATACATATTTTCATGACAGACACTTTGAATGAATTCCATGATTAGTATTTCCTTAGCCTTTTCTAGTCTTAATACATTATTTGTGGTGGTGACATGAATACTAGAGCTGAGTGGCTAAACGATAAATAGCAGACCATGTTAATAGCTAATAGACACTTTGCTGGATGACCATTATGGTGTGTGAGTGTGTCCGCGTTTGTGTAAGGGAGGATTGTAGTGGCTTGCACTGCACATATCTGATAACCATGACCATAGTACTATAGCTGGTATTTATATTTTGTATTCATTTTATCACAATTAGACATCTGAGGTGAAATCCCTGTATCTGGTGTGTGTGTGTGTGTGTGTGTGTGTGTGTGTGTGTGTGTGTGTGTGTGTGTGTGTGTGTTTGTATGTGTGAGTGGGGGGTATGGACTAGTGCATGTCTACTGTATATGTATATGAGTATGTATAGCTGTACCTCCACATCTGTGTGTGTGTGTGTGTGTGTGTGTGTGTGTGTGTGTGTGTGTGTGTGTGTGTGTGTGTGTGTGTGTGTGTGTGTGTGTGTGTGTGTGTGTGTGTGTGTGTGTGTGTGTGTGTGTGTGTGTGTGTGTCGATGCATGCCTCAGTCTCTGTACATGATTGAGAAGCAGAGTCTTTGCCTCTGTTTCTGTTTTTGAGTATATATGCATGTGGGGAGGCCATCTGCCTGCAGCATAAGCCCAAACAACATTCCTGGGCAGCCCAGTATTTCACTGTAATGCTCATGCCATTAGCATTATTACATGCTTAATGGCACCTTCTTCCATCAGAAAAATGTAATGTATTATAAAGGTACATCAGGCAAATACCTGGGTGAGTATAAGTAATGCTAGCCTCCACACTCTGTAATCTACCTTCTCAGCAGAGTACAAAGCAATTTAGAGATCAGTACTTCTGCATGTCCTTTTTACATGGCTACAGCTACTTTATACAGCGTTGCAATGAGTTTATGCACTTCATATAAAAACGTGCATGTTTTCTATGGCTAAACCAGACAAGCAGTGCTCTGTGCTAAAGATGAGCTTCATAATAATGCACACTTCAGTGCTGTTTCTCTTGCATTCATTTTATCAGTTTTTATTATTTATTTGTTTATTCTTTTTTGTTTTTTTGCAGAATATAATATAAGGATTTCTGGTGTATTTCTTCAGACAAATAAGTTAAAACATAGAATGCTACACTTTCTAAATGGTATCCAGTTTTGGTGACAACTGTATTGTTTGAGAGTTTAATTTGATCTGTTAGCCAAAGTAATCATTAATCTGTCACTGATCTGTTAAGGACAGCACAAGAACACAACAGATGTGTAATAATCTTGTTAGGTAGTCTCCAGGAATAAAGCAATGTTGCTAGGCTAACAAGCCTAGGAGGAATTGTAAATTTTTCCCAATTTCTTTTCAAAGGTTAGTAACAAAAATGTCAAAACATGCAGCTTTTGATTGCTCCATGAACATACACTTCCATAAATAGTTTCCAACACCACAATACTGCTCTTTTTTGAAACAATAGTTACAGAAAACCTTACAATAATGAAGGCTGAAGAGTGGAACATGTTTTCTAAAGCGGAGCTGAATAATATTTTGCTGAAATCCATAAAGGAAAACATCAGTTCTTTAGTGTTGTTTCTGTTTAAAAGTAATGTCACTAGATGTCAGCCAGTCCATGAAACATGATGAAACCTATGAGTATGAGAAAAGAGAAACATTAAGGTGAGTGTTACTACACTTAGTTGTTAAGAGAAGCAGGACTCTTACAGTTCTGGTTAAGCTCTGTAATCATCACGTGTCCTTGTTGGGCCATGTACATTTCCTGGTAAAAATGAGTACACTGACAAATTTTTTGTGTCACTGGACAGAATGTCAATATCTTCAAAACTGTCACTCATCTATGTGTTTCAAACAGGAGCAGTTTCTGCTTAGGTTGTGTAATGCATTTGAAATTGAAACTATGTATCTTTTTAATGTGTTGTATCAGAGACAGAGCTGGATGCAAAGGGAAGCATGGTTGTTCCCATTCATCTGATACATTAAAGCAGTCTGTCCCTTTCAGAAATTATGTCCTCTAGCTTTCTCTCTGGCTTTGAGCCTTCATCTAGGCTTTTTGGTCACAGACTCTGTCAGACATCTCTGTCCTGACAGATGCTAATTCTGAGACATTTCTGAAGGACTGAGGAGTTTGTTGGTCTTTTTCCTGTGTCAGGTTGTTAAAACTTTATAACTTCATGATATTATGAAGCCACATTTGCTTTCATGGGATTATTTTCAATTTGTCTGGCAGTTTGATGTGGAGGATTGACATTCTGGCAGTTTGGTGAGAGGTTTAAATCCCGGTGTTGCTAGACCTTGACCTTACAGCAATCTGGGTCTATGTTTATTGATCAAACTGCACATTTGTCGAATGGCCATTCATACACATAGCATTGAAAGTTTGTTTCTTTGAAAGGCCATATGATTGTAAATCATATCATCGAGCGATCATAGCTGGCCAACATAAACAAAATGGCATGTAGTGCATACTAACTGGTATGGCAGGGATAAGGAAATCTGCCCTTTCCCCACAAATGTTTAACTTGGACACTGTGAAATGATGATCTGTTTTCTTGGATCACTACCTCTGGTATTCCATATGTTGAGAAAACCTTTTATCTGCCACTAGGATGACTGTGTTCATAGATAAATACAAGGCTAACTGTCCTTGTGGGCCATTTTAAGCCTAACCAATTTCCCTTGGGGAGAATTAAATCCTGTAATTCTTGTATATGAGGTAAACACCTTAACCATTATGCCAACCCCGTAACCTGCTGATGTTCTGTATTAGGAAACCTGTATAAGCAATCATCATGACAAAAATGTACTCAACACTACATTTAATTTATTTGTCATTTGTTGACCGGGAAAGTCTGACTAGGTTCCACAGAGCCTGTTTTCAGCGGAGGCCCGGGGAGAAATGCTTCAGATGCATCTCTTTGGAATGTGGGAGGAAACCAGAGTACCCGGAGGAAATTCCTTCAATGAGCCTTTTAGCAATTCAGCCATCTGTAGTTGTGCACTCTTAATATTTGCAGTGTTACTTTGGCACAGCATGCAATTGTTGAGAATATTCTCTGTCATAAACTCCATCTCAGGAAGCTAGTATTTCCTCACTTGCAATAATCTTTGTGTTGACTATTCAAAAATGTACTAAAATGTATTTGTTTAAGTTATAAGAAGTTGGGAGGATTCATCTGGTACCACTCGCACACCGTTAATTTATTCCAGTAGGTTTCACATATCTTCAGAATGTAGGACGGCAGATCCTCTTTGGCTACTTACATCACTCACCTGCCTTGATTAGTACCTCCATTCTCGCTAACATCAGCCTTTTTCCTTTTCTCCTCAGTTCTGCCTAGAGTCAATGATCTGTTCATAGTACACCATAATACTGGAAGCCTAAACATTGACACAAAAATATATAAATGTCAAAATGGTGACAGAAATATCTAAACCAAAATATTTATAAAACTGAAGTTATACCAAGGAAGGGTGTATGACCTTTATTCACTGTTGTGTGACCTTGGAGCTGGTATAAATAATTAGCAGGAGGTGTGGGGGAACAAAGAAGCAGGTGAGGACATTCCTAGCATAGACTAAATACTACTGGAAATTTGTAACACTTTTCCAACATTAACACCCCTTACAAATCTTACAAATGGGAAAATGTCCCTCACAGTCAGCCGGAACCCCAGGGTAGAGCATAGTTTTCATCAATTAAAGTCTATCTTGTGCTCAGAGACCCCCTGCATATGTTACTAATTCATGCTAAACCTAACCTAACACCTTAGTTTAGAAAAAAAACTTTCTGTAATACTACTACTTATCAAGGCAACTCAGATACACATACTACATACACACAACACTAAATCTATACCCTTAACTATCCCTTACTCTAACCCAAACCTGCAAACACTCACTCATATGCACTCAACTCCAATGCTGAAACGTTCAGAATATACCAAAGCTTCAGAATTAACATCAGAAACCACACTTACCTGCCACAATACTGTTTGACAGCTATAGTATTCATGTTTTTGTGCTGTTAGGTGATTAATCAGTGCTGCTGCATTTATTGACTGTGTTTTAGTTACTTTTCAAACTGAGAGCAAACAACCAGTTTTGGACAGTTGTTTGAATTGGCGAGAACTTGCGGTGTTTATCTTAGAGGTATGAGGGTAATTGCTGCAATTCTGTGGAAGATAAACCAATCTTTTGACTTAGCTTTTCTGCCTTGCTTCATAGGAATCCCCAGTAGTGTGCACGCATTCCCCTCAGCAAAAGTTTCATCCTGTGTCTTGGCCAACCTCCAATGAACCCAAGGCTGCCTCGTTGCCCTGCACTGTGAGACCCTGCATCAATGGAACACTAAAGTGCTTTTAGCTACACTAGTTCCCCTCAGCAAAAGTTTCATCCTGTGTCTTGGCCAACCTCCAATCAACCCAAGGCTGTCTCATTGCCCTGGACTGTGAGACCCTGAGTCGGTGAAACACTAAAGTGCTTTCAGCTACACTAGTGTATGTTAGAGTTGTATTTAATCTGCCCTCTAAACTAAAGACTTTTTCCCCTTTCACTGTACACATACACACTACTGCCCCCCCCCCCATTTTTTTCTTCCTATTGTAATCCTAGGTCAATCACTTTTCTCTTGGAAAAAGTTTACCTATGTACCTACAGCCCATACTTCAATTGTTTTTCCCTGTAGAAGTGGTGCTCCTTTTCACCACACTGTACTAGATTAGTAGCATAAGATTTGTACTTATTAGGAAGATACTGCACACTGACCTGGAATTGACTTAGTTTGGTTTTCCTGTTTTCTTTTTAGCAGCTGGCCTAGTCCAGGTTTTCTGACTCACAACCTTGTATTTCTTTGTGTCTACCCCTCTCCCCCACCTGCACAACTCCATCCCACTCTTGCTTAATTACAGAGGTATCTTCCTTTTACTGTTCTCTCCTGACCAGCCCTAAAGATAGATTCTGCAGTCTCGAGGACTGGTGTAGCCCCACTCCGTTTGCCTCACTACACTTGGCTTACTCCGCTCCCCTACCCTGTCCCCATTTCCCACCCACCCCCACTACCTCTACATTTGTTCTCACCCCAGATCACCTAACCACACCCTCCTCCAATCAACAACCTCTCATACACACCCCCTATCAAATTTCTACCTTAAAAAGGTACATAATATCTACTTGCCATGCATTCATACTCACACCCATACTTTAACCCCAAAACCACTAAGACCCAACCACTACTCCCTCATAAAATAACATTAATCCTAGGATTTCTCTTCCTAACCCTCACATACCTAACAAACATCACATCATTATATACAAACACTCACTAGAAAACACATCATTCCACATAACACTTTCTCAAACAAATATACACTCACACATTTTCTTTCCTATCTCTTCTACATTATTTAAAGACAGCTTAATCTTACACATTCATAAGTCTCACATAACACTATCTTACTCTAGAAAAACATCATTTATATCCAACATAGACATAATGCACACAATTAAACACATACTGTTTATCCCTAAAAAATCTACTTATATCTGGAGACATACATCCAAACTCTGGACCACAAAACTCTTTACTCTCTGCTATGCAAATCTCTGACCTATTGATTCTGAATGTCAACATCAGAAGTATATCTAACAAACTTTGACGCATTTATAGCTCACTACTCCCCAGACATACTAACCATTACCAAGACGTGGCCAAAACCTTGTACCCAAAATGAAGACATTCTCCCTCCAGGATATAATATCCTAAGACTGGATAGAGTAGGCAAAGAGGGAGGTGGAGTTGCTATCCTCTACAAAAATACAATCAATATCAAACCTCCACAAACCCCCATACCTAAATTTCAAAATGCCGAAACCTTAGGTTCAACCCTAAGCATAAATGACACAAAAACTATCATCATTCTCTGCTGTTATATTCCCCCAGGTAATAACTCTCCCATCATTGAAGAAATGTTACAATGGGCCACAGATAATCTCCCCCAAGAAACCATCTACCTAGGTGACCTGAACACTGATTGGTCAGCCTGTAGCTCTAACAACCCCACTAACCATATTAATCTTTACAGTTTTACCCAGCTTATCCAAGAACACACTAGAATCAACAAAAAAAACCCCACAGTCTATTCTAGATTGGACACTAGCTAAATTCCCCCCAACAAAACTATCAGACATGATGCCTTCCTGATGGTCTTAGTGACCATCTCTCTACCTTCTTCCTGCAGAAACGTACCAACATAGCCAAACCCATTGTTTTTAGACAAGTTAGAGATGATCGTAAACTAAATATACAAGAACTAAACAGTATTCTAAAACATAGTAACTGGAAACCACTACAAACCCTAAATCTAGACCAAGCCGTTGACTACTTCAACAATATTCTCATCAATATCCTTGATAGACTCGCACTAATTAGAAAATAAGAGCCAAGTAATCTATGCACTATGGCTAACTAGAGAAACTAGAGCCCTTCTAAAGTCAAGGGATAAGGCTTGGAGAATTTGGAAGAAATACAATACTAGCCTAGCCAAACAAAGTTACCTACAACTTAGAAATCAGGCCAAGAGACAAACTAAACTCGATAGGCAAAATTACTTTCTCAGTATCCAAAACAAACATTCAAAAGATCCCCAAAAGTTTTGGCATGCCATTAACTCTCTCCTAAAATCAGACAAAACTATCACTCCTATTCCTAACTCCACAAATGACAACAAAGACACTGCCTCCCAATTCAATCACCACTTCACAGAATCTGTGTTAACACTATCCTCCCAACTATCCAAAAGCAGCCCTACATATAACCCAACCAAATGCCCTGGCAACATCCCATCCTTTATGCTCTTACCTGTTCCCAACACAACAATCAAAAAACACCTCCTAAAACTGAAACCTACCACCCTTGCTGCTAACAATCTATCAGACAACTTCCTAAAATTAGCTGGTGAATCCTTATTCTACCCTATTTCTATTCTTATCAATTGCTCCATACAAGAAGCATATGCCCCACAGCTATGGAAGGTATCATACATTATTCCACTACATAAAGGCAGAAACTCTTACAAATACTCAAATTATCACCCCATTGCCATTCTACCCCCCTTATCTAAAATACTAGAGAAATGTATACATTCTCAGGTAACACAATTCCTAAACTCACACCATCTCCTCTCCCCCACACAGCATGGCTTCTGACAACACTATAGCACAACCACCGCTCTGCTCTCTTTCACCAATCTGATCAACCAACATAGAAATAATAATAGCTTTGTATCTGCAATATTTCTAGACCTCTCCAAAGCATTTGACATGGTTTCACATTCCTTACTACTAGAAAACCTGACATCCCTATCCTTTGCCCCTTCTGCTATAGCCTGGTTTAAACGCTATCTGTCAAACAGGTAACAATCTCTCCAATGGCAAAGTGTACTATCCCCCTTACTCCCAACTACCATAGGTGTACCACAAGGTTCCATATTAGGCCCACTTCTTTTCCCCATATTTACCAATAATCTCCATACCACCACACAGCATGCTTCATTTATACAATACACTGAAGATTCAACTCTTATCTGTTCAGCTCCATCACTTCCCACCCTGCAACAACTCACCCAGGAATCCTTTAGCTCTGTGGAAAGCTGGATCACTCAGATCCAACTTATCTTAAACCCTAATAAAACCAAATTACTACTTTTCACCCCCCAAAAAATCATTTCCACCCCTCTATCCTTCACTATTTCCTCCAATAATGGCACTATTATCTCTCCCTCTGACCATACCAAACTCCTAGGTGTTGAAATTGATAAAAATCTACACTTTGACGTCCACATTTCACAAACTATCAAAAAATTCCATAAAAAATGGGAACACTATATAGGTACAGGAGATCCCTCTCAAAACAAGCACGGATTACCCTGGCCCAAACCCATCTCTTGTCTACCCTAATGTATGCTGCTCCAATTTTTACCCAGCTTAGAAAACTTGACCTTGCCAGACTGAAATCATGTTATAATAAAATCGCCAAGTTTGCAAACAACTTCACCTTTAGAACCCACCATTGCCAGGCTCCAAGGGAACTGCAATGGCTGGAACTTCCCCATCTACTAACCTATCACCAATTAGTCATTGCCTACAATGTGGTAACACATCCAGAAAAAAACCTGCACTAGGCCAACTTCTCACCGACTATAATACAAATTGTCCTGTCTGATCTTCTGACAAACTGTCAAAGGAAAAACAACTTCAAAAAGATCAACACATGGCAGGTTCAGGTTAAGGCACTTTAATCTTGCAGCAAGGAGACAAAAACATGCTAATACAGAGTTTGTCTAACTAGAATCAGGAAGTGAAGCCATTCTTATACATTTCTTACAAGACATTGCCTACTAAGCTGACGTAATAAATCACAAGCTCTTACAATATTATTTCATAGCAGCTGTTTGTCCATGATTTTCTGCTGGCATATCAAGTTTGTATAAAAAAAACTTCCTAAGAAAAACAACGTAGCCTTGGAGACCACCGGTTAGATACAACTTCTCACTATATGATGTTACTGTTCAAGGCACTATGGCTAATTTGAGCACAAAGCAAGCACAGATTATAGTTCATTTCTTCAAGCAGTCTTTGTTCAACTGTATCTATCTTTTCTGCAGCTGTGCATGTTCTCATAACACGAACAGAGCTGATTGTTCATGTTCAATAACATTATAGAAAACAGTATTGTTCTATTCATTATTTTCCTGACCTGGCAGATAATCACCTGCTTCTCAGTAAATTTCCAAAAGGCATAAACATGAATTTTGCTGTGCTAGCAAATACTAGGTCAGAGAGCATCTTGCAGTTTCAGAAAGCATCTTGTAGTTTCATACAAAACTAAGCTGTACATAAAATAGAATGGAATGTGTTAACCCTTTTAGCTTCTAATAAGCACTAAACATATACATTAATACATATTTTTCTGACACAAACCCCTCCTCTGTATCTCTAGGTCTAACAATACTGCAGGAAAAGCACTGTTCTCCCACTCCATAGCTAGAACCTGGAATAATCTCCCTCCTGCTCTGATTTCTGCCCCTACCTCTTCTCACTTTAAAAACTCACTTAGAAGACACTTAAAGAATAAGTGTCTATGCCTATGTATTACATAAGTCCTCAAATTATTCCACTTATATACCTCACTTCCTAATATACCTACTGTAATATATATTACAGTCTGGGTCTTCTCCTAATGCTGATTGAATTTGTATACTTATTCTGTTATTAACCATGTGTAGCATTTTTTTCCTGTAAATATAGATCTTGTTATGTCTTCTGCTGTATATTGTATTTTAACATATTGTTTGAAAATTCTCTGTATACTGTATTTTAACATATTGTGTAAAATTTTACTTACTGTAGAGCTTTTCTCCCCGGGCCTCCACTGAAAATGGACCTGTGTCCAGTCAGACCATCCCAGTTAACAAATGTAAAATAAAATAAATAAATAAATAAAAATAAACCCTACTGGTTTGAGATTTAGCTGTTTTTCAATGGTAATTTTATTTTCCATTTTTATTTGCATGTAGTTAGCTCTTAGTGCCACTAGTCTGCAATGTACTTTACTTAAATCCAGGGAGTTCTCAGTTGTAACTTTACACAATATAAGCTAGCTCACCCAAATATGATCAGTAATTAGGCTCCTACTATTTACAAGGACAGTAAACACTCTCCACACATCACATCAAACCTGTTTCATGACACCCCCTCACCTTTATTCCAAATGTAGACTGATTAAGTCCATTTCAACTCAAACCAAAACAAAATTAGGTGGAAAATATTCTCCAAAAAACAAGTATCAGTAATTCCACAATGTACTTAAAATCCTTCTAGGAAGAGACATTCACCCTAATCCTGACCTCCATTTATCACAATGACTATCAAGACAATTCTCAGACACACACTACTCTGACCCTACAGTGGTCAACCCCAACCCCAGTAATCTAACTTTTGCTGCTATAAATGTTAGAAGCATAAGAAATAAAATTGTTGAACTACATGCCTGGATTACCAAACATAAACTTGATGTTCTCTCTGTAACTGAAACTTGGTTTAAACCCAGCGTAAGCAACACTGAAATTATACCTCCCAGCTATAATATCATCCATAATGACACTATAAAGAGGAAAGGTGGTATTGCTTTAATATTTCCCAACAACTACCACATTTCCCTTTTCAACAAACCAATAACAAAATTCATTTCAGCAAAGTTTCTTATATATAACTTTCTTGAAATTAATTAAACAATGATAAATAAATATATATTACTGTCCTTTACATCCCTCCTGGTGAAAGCACACTATAGTGGAAGATATCCTACATTGGATACTCATAACAATTACATAAGAAATAATACTACTAGGTGATGTGAATGTTAATTGGTTGGACATAAACTCTAACTCTTCTACATCTAGCATGAACTTATTTGGTTCCACACAACTAATTAGTAGCCCCACACATTATAGCAAGACATTAAATGTCCTATTGGACTGGATCCTAGTATCAGACCCTAACAAATACACCACTTCAATACAATGTCAGACTCTCTCAGTGATCATATCCCAGTCTATACAACCAGACATCTCATACATCCACTTAAACAGCATATTTATAAAATAACATGCAACCTTTCCAACTTTAATCCAGAAATGTTCATTAATAACCTATCATCTATTAGCTGGGAGGAACTTCCTAAAAATCTTCCCCTTAGATGATTTCCTGAATATTCTAAATTGCCTTGCACCTCCAGGAAGAAACTAAAAACAAATAGTAGAATGTTAATGCATGATAGAGAAAAAAAGCATGGAAAGAATAGCAAAAATATAAAACACGACAATATTCTGGAATTCCATTAGATCACTACTAAATCTGGGCACAGAGAGCAACCCATGTCTACATCCTGACAAAACACCTCAAGAAATAGTCAGTCTCTTTAAATCTCACTTCATCAGCACTATAGCACTCATCACTGCTATGTTTTCCCAAGCACACTGCGGCACAAACTTTACTACACCATCTAAACTATCCTCTTACTGCCCTTTCACTACACCCACCGATCATTCCCATGAGGTCACTACTCACTCTACGCCCATCTTCACACTTAATTCCATTCCAGCTGTTACAATAAAAAGATTATTCTCAAACTCAAACCTTGCTCTAATGCCCCTAACAACCTACCCACGGAATATCTAAAACTAGCAGCCAAAGCCATTGACTACCCTATAAGTATGCTTCTTAATAGATCCATCCTAGAATCCTATGTCCCAAAAATTTGGGAAAAAGCATTTATTTTTCTGCTTCACAAAGGTGGCAACAGTACTGTTATCTCAAGCCTCCAGCCTCTAGCAATTATTTCTCCTATCACCAAGATCCTAGAAAAATGTATACATATTCAACTTCTAAACTTTCTACCGCACAAACAAATCCTGTCTCCCACACAACATGGATTTAGACCAGTCCATAGTACTAAAACTGTCCTATTGTCCTTTATGGACACTTAATAGAGCACAAGACCCTGGTAAAATTGTCTTGCCCCTATTTCTAGACCTATCAAAAGCATTTGATACAGTTTCTCAACCTGTACTTATACCCAAATCTCCAAGATTGCCCTCCCCCACTCAACATGGATTTAAAAGAAATATTTCCTCAGCAATCAGATCTGTTCCTGTGCCCAAAACTATAGACCACCATAAATTATCATATATGTTTCTTTTTTTCCAATTCTCCCTATTTTTCTTGCTTGCTGCCCTCTCACCAGCCTCATCACAAAATAATATACTTCCTATCTTTCTCTCTTTACTCTTCAGCCAAAATGCTAATGTAACTTCTTTTTTCCACACCATGTTTCCTTTTTATATTTTACCTTCTGTTACCTTTAACATCTAATACTTTTCTGCCTTAATAGCCCCTTAATTTTATTTTCCTATTTACTGTTGCAGTTCTTCCTCCCTCCTCCTTCTCTCAAACCTTTACAATTCAGCTGTGCCTATCTACACTATCAATTCAAAACTTGTTTTGAACATACCCTGTTATAACATCTAATTTTGGCATCTTATGCCTAGTATATATATTATATGTATATAGCAACTCCATCAATTGTTGACACACATATATATATATATATATATATATATATATATATATATATATATATATATATATATATATATATATATATATATATATGGGTCTACTTCACATGACTGAAATCCTATTTCACTGACTTTCATTTCACCGAGACAAAATCACCTAAATTTCACAATACTGACAACTCATTTCACTGAATCTCATTTCACCGACAGCTTACAATCCTAAATTTCAAAAGACTACATGGAAACCATAGACAAACACACTCACAACATTAATGACTACCCCTTTCCACAACTTAAAAACTACTTACTTATCCTCTTAACCGACACCAGCAATATAAAACCAAACTAGGTGGGGGGCTATGCCCCCTACCCCCCCTAACTATATATACTAACTCCAGGATTGCATTACAGTGGGGAAAATGGCATATACCTTTTACTTACCTCACAGTACTCTACACGCTACCACTACTGTTGGGAACACACAAAACATCTGCGATATTACTTTAAATACTTCTCATACAAATGTAAAGAGACATACCCACATTTAAAAACACTACAACACCACTTTCTAAATTACTATCAGTATTCTGACACTCAGCACTGTAAATTACAGAAATTCTTTCTATCACAAACAAGTTAAAGGTGAATAGAAACTCACATCAGGTCTATAGTTTACAATTCAGTAAAATGAGATTTAGTAGAATGAATTTTCAATATTTTGAAAAATTAGGTGATTTGGTCTCAGTAAAATTAATTTCAGTGATTTGGGATTTCAGTGATTGAAAGTAGACCCATATATATATATATATATATATATATATATATATATATATATATATATATATATATATATATATATATATATATATATATATATATATATATATATATATATATATGTGTGTGTGTGTTTGTTTGTATAATAACTCTGTTAATTTTAGCAACTTACTTTTGTTAAAATTGTTTTAATGCCTTAACTATTTATATCTTTTAGCAGTGTAGGTTTTGTCCCCGGACTCCACTGAAAATGGGTTCCTGACCCAGTGGACTTTCCCGGTCAACAAATGCCAATAAATAAATAAATAAACTGGTTTTTAAGTTGCCTATCAGATAGACAACAGGCTGTTAAATGGCAACAGTCCATCTATCCATATCTTAACACCTGTACAGGGGTTCCCCAAGGTTCTATACTAGGACCCTTCCTGTTCAGCATTTCTGTTAATAGTCTTCATTCTTCCCTCTGTCAGGGATCTCTAACTCGATACGCAGATGACTCAACTATTACATGTTCTGCTGTTTCCATTTCTGATCATTGACAAATCACTCAAATGGCCATTACCTCTACAGAGGCCCGGATGTACAATAATCAACTATCCCTTAATCCAAACAAAATTAAGCTAATACTCCCAAGTAGAAAACTTCCTTAAACAAAGCTCAGTTCACTATACATTCTCAGAATAATACAACAATCAAGGCTGTTCCTCACACAAAATTACTGCAAGTAATTATAGATGAACACTTAAAATCTGACCTGCACATATAAGATTACAACAAGAAAACTTACCAAAACCTAGGCATTCTGTATAGGCATAAACACTTCCTTAGCCCCTCAATTAAACAAACCCTTGCAACCTCTTACCTACTACCCTCTCTCATTTATGGCACCCTTCTACTTACTAACCTGCAATCCATCCTAAAAACTAAGCTTGAAACATGTTACAATAAAATCACCAAGTTCGTTACAAACATTCTACCCATCATTGTATCCTTCTACACTCTCTGAACTGGCTAGAACTACCACACTTCCTCTCCTACGTGCAATTAACAGCACACAAAATAATTTTTAAACCATCAGACTATCCTGCTCTTAGTTCAATATTTAGTTACTACCATACAAAGAGGCCTCTCAGATCCAAGAATCAGCACCTTTTCCAGGTACACAAACCAAACTACCAGCTGGCCAACTTCATTACTCATGCTCTGTAGTCAAAAATTGGAATACCCTACCATTAATTATTGGAACTACTCAGTACCTTGCTTCTTTCAAAACTTCCCTATGAGATTACCTCTCTTCTATCTGGAACAGCACTTGCACCAGGCCTCCTCCCTTCAAAACCTAACTCCCTTTGCTTAATGATGATACTGATGTGTTCATATCCACAATCTAATGACGTCAGGTGAAGACCTCTCTATTCTAGTGCCAGAAAGGTTTATGTAAAGCTGACCTTTTTTACTTATTTGTGTTTTAATTGTTCCCTATTTGTAAATTATTGTTTTACCATTAATTTAATTGTTGTTAACTATTTGCTTATGTTGTATATACTCTTGAAGCTTATTTACATTGTATGTATTCTCTTGTATGTTCATGTTATTGTGGAGCTTTTCTCCCTGGGCCTCCACTGAAAATGGGCTCTTATTATCCCAGTGAACTACCCCAGTAAACAAATGCAATAAATAAATAAAATATCTTGAAAACTTCAGAATGCTTTGCAATCATATTAAAAAGCAAATTAATGAAGACAAAAAAATATACTATAATTACTTTCAGAACAACACTAAGTACAACACTAAAAAATTCAGGACAGCCATTAAAGAAATCTTGCATCCCGACCATAAATTCAACCCTAATCCCTCTTCCAATAACTCAGTACTCAGAACTGCAATACAATTCAACTCTTATTTCATAGATAGTATAGCATCTCTAACCAAGGATTCCCTAACATGTAATCCTAACCCTCCCAGCAGCCATGTATCACCATGTCCACTTGCACCTTCAAACATGCGCCCACCTCCTATATAAAATTACTCTTAAATAAACTCAAACCATGCTCTTTTTCAGATGATGACCTTCCAAGGGAGGTTGGCATAATGGATAAGGTGTTTACCTTGTAAACACAAGGTGCAGGTTTTGATTCTCAGATGGGGTAAATGGCTAGGCTTAAAATGGCCCACAAAGGCAGTTAGCCTAGTACTAACCTATGAACCTAAGTGAGTACCTTAACATAGCAGCCAATAGCATTACCTATCCTATCTCAATCCTTATAAATAGTTCAGTCCAGGAATCCCACATTCCCACTCTCTGGAAAAAGTCACACATTATCCCTCTGCACAAAGGAAGAAATTCAACAAGCATTACTAACTTTAGACCTATAGCAACCTTACCACCCCTCCAAAATATTTGAAAAAATATATTCAAAAACAATTGTTAAAACTATCTCCTGCAGGAAGAGCTCCTGTCCCCCACACAACATGGCTTCCATCCTTCCCACAGTACTAACACTGTACTTCTAACCTATATAGATAACTGTCAATAAAGTTAGAAATAACGGCAAACTAGTCTCTTTCTTATTTCTAGATTTGTTGACAGCCTTCAACACAGTTTGTCACAAATTTCTACTTAAAATGTCCTTGTTAGGTCTCTCTCAGCCCACCCTTCTGTGTTTCAAAAACTATCTATCCAATACGTATCAGTCAGTAAAATGGCACTTCACCCTCTCTCCATACCTTTCAGTCACCACCGTTATACATCAAAGCTATAGCCTTGGTCCCCTCCTCTTTAACATTCTCACCAACACCCTCCACACATTCACACAGTAGGTCTCCCTAATACAGTACACAGATGACTCCACACTCATTTGCACATATGACAACATGGCACACCTTCAAAAACTTACTCAGGAAACTTTAACCACAACTGAAACATGGCTTTGAAACTCACAACTCATGCTCAACTCTAAAAAAAACAAACTACTACCTTTTTTCCCCCAAACTGCATATACAAACTTGCATAAGAAAAACTCATGAAAAACTAGGGATGCTTTATAAAGCCAAAAACTTTCTCACTGACACAACTAAAACTACACTTGCTGATACTTATCTCCTCCCCACACTTCTTTATTGTGCTCTCATCCTTACTAACTTTAATGCATCACAAAAATAAAAACTTCCATAACAAAGTTGCTAAATACCCCTTTCAGAACCCACCACTGTAGCACTAAAAAGCCTAAACTGGTTAGAACTACCCCATCAACAAATACACAGCTTCTTGCCACCTATAAAATTATTTATTTTATTTATTTATTTTATTTTACATTTGTTGGCCGGGCTAGTCTAGCTGGATACATGTCCATTTTCAGTAGAGGCCCGGGGAGAAAAGCTCCAAGAAAGACGTACAAAAAGAATTATAAAAGTCATAACAGATCAAACTAAAAAATACAATTGTAACAAAAACATATTTTTTTATATATATATATATATATACAAATACAATAGTCAGTGAGGATAACATTAGCAGTAAGCATCAATGGGTAATGTACAAGAGATGGTCAATATGCAGTGTATATACATAAATTTTATTTGCCATAATATGGTATTTTGCTGGTCTAGGTTAATATTATAAAGTTTCAGAGTAATTATTAGTTTAAAAGGAAAAAAGATAGTCAGGGTTAGTACAGGTGCATAGCCAGTGTGTCTTAAGAAATAGCTTTAGATTCTTTTTAAAGAGTGAAAGAGAAATTTGAGTTGTAAGTTCAGTGGGTAGTAAATTCCATCGCTTTCCTACAAAGTTAGAGTACAGGGAGTCACCTGATGAGTTATTGGATCTTGAAGTGTTGATCAGCAGTTTGTTTCAGGAGCATATGTTCTTGAGATTTTTGTAAGGTGTAATGATGGTAGAGAGTATTGGAGTGTTGGTGGGTTCATGCAGGGTCTTGTGGACAATGGCAAGTTGGAGAAATTGAAGATGGTTAAGAAATTCTAGCCAGTCTAATTGTTTTAGGATCAGACAGTGATGAGTTCTGAAGGGAGAGCCTGTAGCAAATCTAGCAATATTATTATAGGATGTTGCCAGTTTGTTGAGGTTATTTTTTGAAAGGTTAGTGTATATAGGGGAAGCATAGAGTAGAGTTGAGATTAAGTGGGTTCTGGCTATAGTGGTCCTAGCCACTGGTGTCAGAAAGGGTTTGATTCTGTAAAGGGATCCCAGTTTTTTTTGTTCACTGATTTTATTGTGCTGTTTATATGACTATCAAAGTTGAGGTTGTTGTCTATTGTTATTCCTAAGAGTTTAGTGGTTGTGTCGGGAGAAATAACAGTACCATCATTAGATGTGAGTGTGAGATGAATAGGGGTGGAGTTTCGGGTTGGTGTGAAAAGTAACAGTTTAGTTTTTGGGGGGTTAAGGAGGAGGCAGCAGTTTGAGAGCCATTGTTCTACAGTGTTGAAAGCTTTTTGGGTAAGAGATTTAAGTTCAGTTTGAGAGGTGGCTGTACAGATAATAGTAGAGTCATCTGGATATTGAATGCAGGTGGTGTGTGGGATTGCTGATTGAAGGTCATTAATATAAATGGAAAATAGGAGTGGGCCTAAAATGGAGCCCTGTGGAACACCGAGGGAAATAGGAAGGTTATTAGAGAGTTTATTTTGCCAGAGTACAGCCTGTTGCCAGTTTTCAAGGGGGATTAAGTGAAAGGGATTTCAGTATGTGTAGGAGGAGTTGGTGATTAACCATATCAAAGGCTTTAGATAAATCAATGAAGACTGCAGAGGAAAGAATATTATTGTTATGGTTTTTATTGATGCTGAAGGATAGAAGGGCAGTGGTGGTAATGTGGAAAGGTCTGAATCCATGTTGACAGTTGGCAAGTAAGTTGTTATGGAGAAGGTGGTTTAGTAGTTGCTTATGGATGCATTTTTCCATTATTTTTGCAAGAGGAGATAGCAGAGCTATAGGACGAAAGTTAGAATAGTCATTGGAGTGTCCCCCTTTATGTAGTGGGATAATATGGGAAATTTTCCAGATGGATGGGATAGTTCCTTCACTTATGGTTCTGTTGATCAGAATGGAAATGGGGTAAGCAATGACTTTAGCTCCTTTCTGTAGGAATTCTGCTGGGAGTTGGTGTGCTGAGGGGGTGGTAGGTTTTAATCTTTGGTGAAGGGAGCAAATAAAGGAAGTAGGCACTGGTTGTAGATGAAATGGTGGGGGTGGGATAGTGGTAGAAGTAGGCAGATTTGAGGTATCAGGAGATAGATGGCTAGCAAGATTTTGGATAGGGTCTGTGAAGAAAGGCATTAGCAGTTTGAGAGGGATTGTCAGGGTTAGAGCCGTGGGTTGGGAGTGATTGATTGGCCTGGGTATAGAAGTTTGTTAATGCTAGTTCAAAACTTTTGTGGTTCCTTGTGGTAGGTTTGCTGTATTTGAAGGTAAAAGTTCTTTTTGTCTAACAGGATGGCTTTTTTTGTATTATTTCTATGTTGTCTAAAGATTTGGTGGTCTGAAGGATTTTTAGTAGAATGCCATTTTGCCCAGGATTTGTTTCTAAGAAGGATTTTTTGCCTAGTATTATTAGTGAGCCAAGGGGCAGGTTTAGTTTTATTTCTAACAGAGCGTGATGGGGCGTGATGGTCCATGATGGTTAGGAATATAGAATTGAAGTAATCTACTGCTTCATTGATTGGGAGAGATTTTAATGGTGACCAATTACATTGTTTGAGTTCAGTTTGGAAAAGTTCCAGGTTAAATTGCTTTTAGGTGCGTACTGTTCTGTATGAGAAAGGGAAAGTTAGGTTGGTTTTATGTCTGATAATATAGGTTAGTGAATGGTCACTTAGGTCATCTGGGAGGATTCCTGCTTTGTATGCTTGATGGGGACTATTAGTAAGTATCCAGTCCAAGGTACTTTCTTTGTTGTTGGGTCTATTAGTTCTGGTAGGGGAGTTAATAGTTTGTGAGAAGCCATAAAGGTTGATATGGGTGGTTGGGTGTGTAGTACTACAGGTCTTCCAGTCTATATTAAAGTCTCCTAGGACTATGGTTTCTTGTGGGAAATTTATGGAAAGCCAGTTAAGGATATTCTCGAGTGTATTGATATTATTTCCTGGAGGAAGGTATATATAGATAATATTTATAGCCTTATGTGTGTTGATTTGAAATTTAGTGAAAAGTATTTCAGCACTAGTGTCTGAAGGTGGGCTAAGATTTACAGTGCTAACTTGTAGCTCTGCTTTATAGGGGATTTCTAGGAGGTTAAGAGATAGGCAGTGGTTAGAAGAGGTAAGAGAGAGAGAAAGAAAAATACTTGTAATTGGTGTGGGATAGTTGAAGTAGGCATTATATCAGTTTGAGAAGTGGGAGAAAAATGGGTGGTAGAGTTTTCTGAGCAGGTTAGGAGAGTTGCCAATAGGTAGGGTGTTGTAACAAGAAGGGATGAGAGGAGGGGTAACAGAAGGTGTGTTGAGATAATGGGGGTTGGGGTGTTAATGATATGAGTAGCTTGATTGGAGTGAATTTGATGTGGGCGTGGCTATAGAGGATTAAATGTAGGAGCACTGGGGGTGGGTGGGAATTGGGGGCAGGGTAGGGGAGTGGAGTGAGCCCGCAGGGCGAACGGAGCAGGTAGAGACACAAGAGTAGATTGTCAGGGATGACAATCAGTGAAGTATGAAATTCTGTGGGTAAATCTGAAGGTAATAGAACAGAGGTAGATTGTATGAGGAGTAGAGTGTGACTAGAGATAGTTTAGGTCGAGGGAGAGATGGTAAAACAGTGAGTCAGAAGAAAACTGGGAAGAGAGTTAGGGAGATATGGATAAGCAAGTGAGAAGAAACTAATATTCAGATGCTTATATAGAGGCACCACCTAGTGGTCAGATACTTTAATGCAGTAAAATAGGTCTCCTAAAGGGGATGTCAGGCCAGGGAGGAGGGGGAGATAAAACAAGTTAGAGATAAAGAGGGAATGAGCTAGAGGTACAGTTTATTTAAAATGTTAAATATGGGGGGCGCGGTTGGCTGCTGGTTAACCTGACTGTGAGGCTTGCCTACCTAGCAGTATGTATAATAACTTATTATTACTACAGTTTACTAGAAGCTGTAACAATACATACTTTCACTGTCTCTTATCAAGGTGAGGTTTCCCAAGGAGCTGGTAGGTTAAATCTTAATTTTGACTATTTTCCTTGGGCGTCCAGCTGGGAGGATTCAGGTGAACTAGTACAGGGAGGTACAGGAACAGAAGGCAGGTTCATGTAGAAAGAGAGAAAAAAGGTAGTGAGGCAAACAATATGTGAGCTAGAGAGCAAGGAAAAGTTACAAAAGACATAGTAGCATGGTTTACCTCAGCAGGAATTCACAATACTCTATTTATCAGAACATATGATTACAGTATATATCAGGTACTACTAGGAGTTCTAAAACCCTACATGACCCAGTCAAATGGTTAGGATCAGAAAATCTGCATTTGCTTTTATAAAACAAATAATAACTAAAATATAGCTTTTACAGGGTCAGTGAACAACACTTTAAAATAAGCTAGTCCAAGCACAGGTAAAATAGACAGGCAGAGGTATTCAGTTAGTACTGCAAAAGTCTACAAGTGAGATGATATTAAGGTGTAAGCCTATACAAAACAACTGGCCAGTTACCATTGAGCAGTTTCATAAAATAAACCTTGTACTGGCTTTAGTGTTAATTAAGCATAAAAGTTGTAGACACTGTCGCTATAGTAAAGATGCAATGTAGTTTCTAAGCTTTGTTTTAGTGGATACATTAACATTTGCACATGGAGTAGGGCAGTACTTAAGAAATAATTCAGATCAGCGGGAGAGGAATCACCTCTTAAAGATCCTCATGCTCATCGCTGCGTTGGCTTAAGCACATGTGATGAATTGAGCTACAGAACAGAGGTTGAAAATAACTCTGCACGTTGCTTAAGGCTGTACCAATGTTTTATCTGTTCAGCGGCAGAAGAGCCGCTAGTTACATACCCCTGTAAACCATGCTATGTAGGCTTAAGCGCTTACGGTATAGAAAGCTTTACTAGAGTGGTAAAATGAATTTTGGACATAGAAAAGCATCGAGTTATCAACACGATGCTATATAGTCATAATTAAAGGTATAAGAATGCTTGAATTAACTCTGTACATAGAATAGGTGTAGATGTAATAGATAAATTGATTCTATACAATGCAGTTTGTTATTACTTTCACGGCAATAGAGCCGGTTGCAACAGTTTCGCATACACAACGCTAACTCAATGTAAGCTTACCCTGTGCAGCTGGGCTGTGTTTCAGGGGTTAAAGCAGCTCAATACTTAAAAGTCATTATGATTATCAGCACCACACTTGATAAATTTGATCGACCGTTGTTTCAATTGTTATACAAGCTTTACACCTAGTATGAGCATTAATACATTGAATACGCTGCTGTAAGTTTCACATACATTGCATATAAGCAGTAACAAATTGAATTCGCTGATTTAAGATTCACAAGCATAATGCTAACTAAATATAAGCATATATGATGCAGCAAAGTAATATTTCAGAGGTTAAAGCACCTCAGTATATAGAATTCATTATGATTATAAGCACGGTACTTGATAAGCCTGAGTAAGCATTGCTTCAATGGTTAGATAAGCTTTACACTTAGTTTCAGCATTAATACATTAAATGCACTGATTTAAGCATTACTTCATTAGATATGTACGTTCAGTACTTAGTATAAGCATTAATACATAGATTAAAAGAAACTCTGCACATTATATAGGACAGTGAATGATATCAGGTCACTTCCACGGCGATATAACCATTTGTTAGTGAGCCACGTGCACAACGCTATGTAGGCTATTCGTGTGCAGTGAAAGTGTAGACCACAAGCATGCTTTTACACAGTTAACATATAAAAAAGGTTAAAGCAAGTAGTCAGTTCATAATAAACAGTCTTCGCAAATGCATAAAAAGCATGAAACCACTTACTGTAGGACAAGCACTGGAGCAGGGCACACAGCAGCCAGGTACAGGTGGGAGAAGAATGATGGCGACCCCTAGTATGGGGTATATTTATAAGGTGAGGGAGGATGTTGGGGCAGTGGGGGAGGGGAGTAAATCATAAAGGAGGTGTGGGGCAGAAGCCACGAGATAAGCAGCTATAGGTCTGATAGAAGGTGGGAAGGGTTAGGTTAGGGGGAAGAGAGTAGAGTTGTAGGTAGTAGACTAGGTAGGGAACAGTAAGAACAGTTAGAAAACAAAAAAGAAGGAGTAGGGGAAGGTAGAGTGCCATATTAATAAAGAGGATAGAGGGAAGTATGGAGAGTTAAAGAGAAGAAAGACAGCAGGATACAAGAGACACGAGAGTAGATTGCCAGGGATGACAATCAGTGAAGTATGAAATTCTGCGGGTAAATCTGAAGGTAAGAGAATATAGAGGAATGTTGAGAGGCTGGCAGGAATAGAGGTAGAGTGTATGAGGAGTAGTGTGTGACTAGAGATAGTTTAGGTCGAGGGAGAGATGGTAAAATAGTGAGTCAGAAGAAAACTGGGAAGAGAGTTAGGGAGATATGGATAAGCAAGTGAGAAGAAACTAATATTCAGAAGCTAATAGAGAGGCACCACCTAGTGGTCAGTTACTTTAATGCAGTAAAATAGGTCTCCTAAAGGGGATGTCAGGCCAGGGAGGAGGGAGAGATAAAACAAGTTAGAGATAAAGAGGGAATGAGCTAGAGGTACGGTTTATTTAAAATGTTAAATATGGGGGGGGGGGTTGGCTGCTGGTTAACCTGACTGTGAGGCTTGCCTACCTAGCAGTATGTATAACAACTTATTATTACTACAGTTTACTAGAAGCTATAACAATACATACATTCACTGTCTCTTATCAAGGTAAGGTTTCCCAAGGAGCTGGTAGGTTAAATCTTAATTCTGACTATTTTCCTTGGGCGTCCAGCTGGGAGGATTCAGGTGAACTAGTACAGGGAGGTACAGGAACAGAAGGTTTCACTGTCTCTTATCAAGGTAAGGTTTCCCAAGGAGCTGGTAGGTTAAATCTTAATTCTGACTATTTTCCTTGGGCGTCCAGCTGGGAGGATTCAGGTGAACTAGTACAGGGAGGTACAGGAACAGAAGGTTTCACTGTCTCTTATCAAGGTAAGGTTTCCCAAGGAGCTGGTAGGTTAAATCTTAATTTTGACTATTTTCCTTGGCCATTATCTAGAATCCATCTGCTTATCCAGCACTAAATATCATCCTGCACAACTATGTTCCTAGTCAGTCATTACTATCCCATGACCCAAAACTCCTGTCTGTCCCCAAATCTATCAAATTTGCTGGGCATTGTCTGTACTCATACCAATTTGCTAAGGCCTGAACTCATTCTCCCTATCCATCAGGTCAATACCCTCCCTGCCATCCTTCAAAATCATTCGGAAAGACTCCCTAGCCAAAAGCTGGCTCTGTTCCTGCTCAACACCAGGGTAAATTATATCTCTAAATGTGGACAAATACCTGTTCATAGCTTATATCTCCCTATTCTTCCTTCTTCACTCACTTCCTTACTCTATCAATTTCTCGCCCCTGGCTTTCTCTCTACATATACCATAAGTCTGCTCCTCTCTCACTTCGTATTGCAATTCCTGTTTGTATTTACTAACTTACCTTTAATTTCTATATAATCTGGCTAACATTTCTCTCTGAGTGTTAAATCATTATAACTTGTTTCTATTCTTATCCGATGTCTTTGTATTATGTCTAATTTGGTATAATTATTTAACCTGCATTTGTTTTTCATATTAGTTTTAAAGACTGTAAAAATTATTATTCTTAAAATGTTTTGTAATACTTTGGAGCTTTTCTCCCCAGGCCTATGCTGAAAATGAGCTCCTAGCCAGTCAGACTTTCCTGGTAATCAAATGTCAATAAATAAATAAACAAATATATAAATAAACTGTACAGAGATATACAACTCATAGAGATATGCGTATAGCATTCTAAAAGTAGCTTGTAGCAGCCCTTGCTGTGCTATATTGTGCAACGTTGGCCACAGCTGCAACAAACAGTTCAGCACTACTGTTGTGCAAGGTTCCCAAAGATGTGCTTATCCCAGTTGCATATATACCCAAGTTATGCATTTACTTAAATAGATGGACATAATTATCAACGCCTTAATAGATAACTATCTCAATAGACTGTAAATCTCAATTTTATTTAAGCTCTTAAAAAACTCAGTTCTCACAATAAAGTTCTATCTTATTTAAAGCTCTGAAACTTTCTATAAATCGAATCAAGTTTTACTTCATACTGGACAAAATGAAGGTCGGGCTACTTGTCAGTCTACTTCTCTCCTCTCTATTACCAGTCTCATAGCATTAGGTATCCTAAAACCGTACAGCAACTCCTTATGCTCACAGATGCTGAACTCTTACTAATCACAAATAACTTTGTGAGAGGTCCATATGTTTAATCCAGTAATGGCACACTTATATCCCCAGTTGTTCACACCAAACTCCTAGGGGTCACAGTCCCTAATTACCCCAAAATATGATGCCCATGTCAATCAAACCATCAAAACCATCAACAAAAAACTGGGCTCCCACTATAAGATCAAACCTTTCCTCACTCCATTTGCAAGAACTTCTATCGCTCACTCCCACTTATGCCAACCCTTCTCTATGCCTCCCCCCTTTTCACTAACTTGAATAAAACCACTCTTGCAAGCTGTTACAACCATATTGCTAGATTTGCTACAGGTACAACATTTAGGACCCACCACTGTATCAACTTAACTCAACCAGGTTGGCTTGAATGGACTAGTCTTCTCCAATTCAACCAACTTATAATAGCTCACAAAGTTTTAAACCACTCTGATAAGACACGAGCACCAAACAAGATCAGTAATCCCTACAGCAACCTGAGGTCACTGCACTCTGCTGACAAACTGTTGGTTCAAACAACCAAAAGCATAAATGTGGCTGGTGACTCTCTATTTGCCAACTCTGTAGGCAAAACTTGGAACTCTCTACCTGCTGAACTGACTCTCCAGCCCTCTCTAACCCAGTTCAAAAAAAGCCTCAAACTACACTTTCAAATATACTGGAAATGTCCCTGTTCAAAACCTGACTAACACCCACCCCCTGGTATTGGATATCTTGCCTAATTAAATCTGTCATTTGACTCTAAAATGTATATGACTTTGCTTTGTGACATATCTAGAGCTCATTAAGGGATAAAGTCCTTATCTGTGTGAAACTCTCAGTTGCCTACCATGTTCTATAAATGTTTGTAACCTTACTGAAGACTGTAAACTATGTTAATTTGTAAATGTTATTAATGTGATGTAATCTACTAACTTGGAGCTTTTCTCCCCTGGCCTCTGCTGAAAATGGACATATATCCAGTCGGACCATCCCGGTAAACAAATGTAAAATAAATAAAATAAATAATAAATAAATAAATATATATATATCCCTATGAGAAATCTGCCTCTTGGCCTGGATCATGGCTGACCCTAAGTCTCAGGCCACAGTGGCATTATGACCAGTACTGCAGTACCTGGTGAAGGGAATACAGAATATTTCTTTACCTAATAACTACTACTATCGCTGAACTCTATAAAACAGGTGTGGAGTTTTTGTAACAAAGTGGAATAGCTGCTGAGAGGTAACTTGGCAATTCATGACTAGATTTATTTGTTTACCAAGAAAGTCCAACTGGGCATAGGTAACCTTTTTCAGCACAGGCCTGAAGAGAAAAACTCCAAGATAACAAATTTAATGCAATTAATATTTGCAATAACAATTTTATAATGCAGTTTCAGTGAGTATGTAGTGTGGTACTCAGTATAATTGTACTGATATTCACCAACTAATGTATAAACACTGTATTGAGAATTTACAGATAGGAGAGTGGTGTATAACATGGGCAGGAGTAATTTAAGAAATACATTAGAGTTAAGTATTACAATGGATATGCAAATTTAAGTGTTGAAAAGTAACAATGTAACAGTAATTTGGTTGTGCGAATAAGAAGAAGGTATAGTAGTTTAATTACTACAAGAAAGTGAGGTATTAGAAGGGGATAAGCAGGTTACATAGTTTAGTGCTTTAAAGGGAGGTATAAAAAAGGTGATAAAGGGTGTTAGGAGAAGCTATGTCCCAGATGAGGAGCAGAGACAATGCCAGGAGGCAAAGAAGAAGTCTTTTAGTTGTTGTTCTTCTTCTTTCGGCTTTTCCCGTTAGGGGTCACCACAGCGGAACTCCGGTCCGCTAATGATTGGCAGTAGATTTTTATGGTGCTGAGGTGCCAGCTCGAAGCCCAACCTTCAACGAAGGCACGCCCATTCTACGCATGTCTTTCGAACGCCACTCGACTGCAGGGAGGACATATGGTTTGAAAAGATGAAGGTGTGAAATAGACCTGGCTGATATAGGGATTTTATTATATGTTCTAGCTGCATTACTGGAATATAGACTGAACCTAGCAGCCCTTTTAGGTTTGTAGTTGGTAAGCAGTTGTTTATCAATTGACCAAAGTGGACAAATTGGTAGATAGAATTGGAATATTGGGCTAATTGCTGGGTGGGTAAATGGGTGGGTAAATGGGGTATAGATAATTTTGTAGGTTAAGATGAGCTAGTTATAAGTTAGGTGGTAAGTTTGAGCCATTTAAGTGTTTTTACTTCTAAACAGTGGTGGGTCTGGTAAGGTTTTTTGCAAGCAAATCTGGCAAATCTGTTGTCACATTGTTCAAGTTTAGAATTAAGAGATGCTTGTAGATTGGTCATGATAGGGGTCCACATAGGATGGAGGGTAAGAAGATGTAAGTAATTAGAGTTATCTTGTCAGAGTTTGTAAAGAATTTCTTTACTATATGAAGAGTACATAGTTTGTTATGGGTTTTATTGATGCTGTTATGGATATGTAAATAAAATTTAAGATTGTCATTGATTGTCATGCCAAATAGTTTTGGATGTGAGGTAATTTCAACCATGGTATTATTTAAGGAAGAAATTTTAAAGTTGCTGTTTTCATGGAAATGGGATGGATCTTGACAAAAAGAGAAGTAATTTAGTTTTTTGGGATTTAGTAGCAGGTGATTATCTTATAGCCAGCTTTCAGCAGAGTTAAATGTTTTTTGTAATTCTCTGAAGATATATTAGGTTGCCAGGAATGTATATTAGGGTAGAACCATCAGCATATTGTATGAGGGAAGCTTGCTGAGCAGATTTATGTAGATTGTTAGCAAATATATTGAAGAGTAGAAAACTTAGAATGGAGCCCTGTGGCATGCCAGTATTGACAGGAAGGAAGAAAAGGTGGAGAACCACTTACCAGACTGATATCTATCAGTTAAGTAGTTGTTAAACCATAGTAGTGTGGGTTGTGGTAGCCCTAGAGAAAACAGTTAACAGAGGAGTTCGGGATATGAGAGAAGATCAAAAGCTTTAGAGAGATCCAGGGATACAGAGGAAATTAATTACTTTTGTCTCTGGCTTTTGTTACTAGTATCTGTAAAGGTTAATAAAGCCATGATAGTGCTATGAGTTGGTCTAAAACCATCCTGTGTGGGGGTCAGGATGTTTTCCTGAAGGATGTGACTGCACTTTTTCAGCCGTTTTGACAAAGGGGATAATATGGCAATAGGTCTGAAATTGCTAGTATCGGATGAAGTTCCTCCATTATGAAGGGTATGATGAAGAATTTTTTCCATACAGAAAGAATGTATGATTGCTTTATAGATCTATTAATTAAGGCAGATGCAAGATAAGCTATGGAAATGGCAGCTAGCTTGAGGTATTCTGCCAGGAGATTATCTGCTGAAGGGGAACAGGGTTTCAATTTAAGGAGTACCAATTTGATGTAGGAGGTTTGGATGGATTTTAGGGTGAAAAAGGAGAGGTCATGTCAGGATTGTTAGGTGTAAAATCTTTAGTAAGGGCCTTAATGCTTTCTATGTGTGTTGAATTGAGCAGTTGTTTCAGACAGTGTTATTCAGGGCAAGATTAGAAGTGGTGGTTGTTCCACGATGGAGTATATTATTAATAGAAGACCAGAATTTTTTAGGGTTGCAACACTAATTTAGTAAGGGGTTACTGCAGTAGGTTTTCTTGTCTGTGTTAATCTGTCTTTTATTATAGTTACGGAATTCTTCAAAGTGTTCTGGGTTTTGTTGAGATCTATGTTTTAACCATTCCTTCCAAGCCCTCTCTCATTCATGCATTAGGTGTCAGCTATGAGTGGATAACACAGGTGTATGGTTATTCTTTATCCATTTTGTCCTTGTTGGAGCCAGACTACTGAGTCTTTCAGTTTAAGTGTGTTAAATTTGTGTACAGCTTCATTGAGTGGAATATTTTTCAGGATAGACTAGTCAAAGGAGCTTAGAATTCTATTAAATATATTGGGTTTAAACTTTGTTTGACATGATGAGCACTGAGTCTGTTTGTATATACAGGAAGGTGGTTACTGATGGAATCAAAGAGTGCCTCTAGAGACATATTTACTGGAACTAGACACAAATATCCAGTTAAGAATTCAGCCACAGTGTTTGGGATAGTTATAAGGTGTGGGGGACGAAATTAGTTGAGTCAAGTAAAATACATTGAGGCTAGTTGATGGGTATTTTGTAGAAGAAATCTGCAATTTGAAATTAACATCACCTAGGATTATCTTTTCATTAGAAATTGTATGTGAGATCCAGTCTGGGATTTTTTCCAGGGTTGTAGCATTATTGCCTGGGGGTATATAGACTATTATAATATATAGTTGTGAATAGTTATTTAGTTCAAGATGGGAGATCAAAAATTCAGTGTTATGGAATTTGTGAATTGGTTTATTATAGTATAGGATTTTAAGGCATTTAGCATATAGTAAAGCTACTACACCACCTTTTTTGAGTTTTATCAGTCCTGATGATATTATAACTAGTGATATTTCAGAGTCAAGTATATGATATTTTAGCCATGTTTCCATTATGGCAAGAATATCTGGTTTATTGTGAGAGATCCAGGCGTGGGATTCTGAAAGTTTAATATAGATGCTATGAATGTTTAAGGAAATAAATTTAAGCTGTTTGGGTGAGTTTGAGGTAGGTGAGTTAGGTTTTCATTGTTTTGGTGATGGTGGTGTGGTCATTGTTTTGGAAAGAGATGGGTGGACTGAGTAGGAAGGGATGTTTGGCCTATTTGGAGGCTACTTGGGAGTCAAGATGAGAGGAGGGGCCAGGGTTGGGGGTGAATATTACTACAGAGTGGCAAGAGAGAGAGATGAATACCTTTGGTAGGCTTGTTTTGGTTTATACGTTCATAGGTGTTTACTAGGCTAACAACCAAAAGGGGCCTTTTTAAGCCTAGCCATGCATCTCAAATCTCTGACAAGTTCTGGTACCCATGATAAATGTAAGCAGGGACTTGACAGGTGAAACATTTACAAGCAGGGGCCTGGGAGATGAACCATTTATCCAGTTATCCATGTATCCATTAGAGACATAGATGCCAAACCAGGGATGAATTTCCTGTTCTCCATCCAGTTGTCCAAGTTAGACTTGAATTGGGTTAGGGAGGAACTCTGCTTCAGATGGATAAGAAGCCTGAGTCAGAGAAGTGGCAGTATCTGAGATACATACCTGTCTGTCCAGCAGGTTTTATTTATATCTCAGGCAAGGTCTAAGTCTTTAGAATGGGTAATTCTGGTGCTGTTTGTTTTGCAGATATGCAGGAGGTCTATCAGAGCACTGGACATGTTACATATGCCTTGTATTCTTTTAGTGAGGAACCTCTGTTGATGTTACAGTTATTGGCTATGACTGATTATGTACATACCAAAGGGGACATTTTACTCAATGATAGATCTGATGAATGCCGAATGCAGTGAAACAATGACTTCCGTGGACCTAGATGCCATACCTTTGTTTGTAAGTTGCACAGCATAGAAGGATTTCCTCACTGCTGTAGACATGTGATGGTCAAAAGCTACATTACTGTCTATGTGTGTTCCCAAGCCCCTGGCTAGTGGGTCACCTCTTAGGGGTGTGTTTGTCAATATGATAGTTACCAAGGGTGGATGAAGGACACTATTATGCATTTCTTGGCATTTAGTTTTACTCCATGGCTTTGGCACCAGTTGTTTGTCTGTGTTATATCTATCTGGAGAACATTTGTGTTGGTGGGTGATTCAATGACAGCTCTTAATTTGCAAATTTAGTCAGCCAGAGGCCATTGGCATTGGCTTTGCCTGCAAAGCAGTAAATGTCAAGAAGGAGCAGTCCCAGGACCAATCCCTGAGGGATGACCTCTTTGTAGAGGTGGACTACCCCAGTTCTAACTTCCTGGGTTCTGTATGTGAGCCATCTGGCTATCTACTGGGTTACATAAGGGTTTGTACCTAACCTCTTAAGTTTGTCAACAATGCCTGAGCGGGGGATCCAATATCTGTAGGTTTCCTATTTCATTATTGATCATTTCCATGATAATTCTTTCCATGGCTTTGCATATGAGAATAATGAGACTTATGGGTCTGTAGTTTCCAGGATGTGTAGATGGCCGACCTTTGTGCAAAGGGTTGACTATTGTTGTCTTCCATTCATGAGGCATGAAGCCTATTTGGAGGCTGCAGTTAAATAGCAATTCCAGAGGGCCTGATATATCATGTTTCATGCTATTTAGAAGGCATCCTGGGATATTGTCTGGACCCATTGATGCAGTGTCCTTGGCCTTAGAGAGAGCATTAAGGACCTATTCCCCCTAATGATAGCAGGGGAATTATATTTGATGGTATTCCCTGAAGGAAGGTTGATGGGGAGAGAGTGGAGTACATTGAAACTGAATTTGTCAGCCAGTAGGTTTGCTACATCTTCTGGCTCGTGGATGGTGACTCCATTTACAGTGAGCTCTGCACACAATTGTCTATTTCCTTTGAGGTTGCTGACATAGCTACAGAATGCCTTGTGGTTTTCCTTGACCTTGAAGGCTAAAGTTATCTAAAATGTGGCTTTGGTAGACATTATTTGTCCTCCGAGATGCTTGTTTAGTTTGATGAGTGGCTTTATCCTGCTAGGTGTTGCACATTCTAATATTTGCCATGATTTTCTTCCTCCTGTTATACAGCTTATTGATGTGATTCTGCCAGGGTGCTTGTTTTTTGACTTATTTCTGTACTTCTTCCTGGTGGGCACAGCTGTCTCTATGCAGCCATTAACATGTTTGTATAGGGCTTCTGTGAACAGTTCTGCATAGGCAGCAGAGTTCTCAGGGTTTATGGAGGCATGACATTTTGTCAGGTTATCACTTAATAGTAGGAAGTTTGTCTTGGAGTGATTCCTGAATATTCCAGGGTTAGCTAGTGTTCTATTTTTGCTTCAAAGGAGAGCATTTTGTGTCTGACCTTACCAGAGAAGACATTACACTAGGGGGGTATGTAGCATTCTCCCATAATAGTGAGACCAGATCCAGTATGGTTTCACCACTTGGTGTATTGACAATCTGGTTTAGGGAGTTTGTGTTTACAAAATCCAGGAATCTCTGTGCCTGTACATTTGGTGTCGTATTTGATTCCCAGTTAATAGTGGGGTAATTAAAGCCACCCATGAATATGATATT